>NC_056745.1:769347352-769647352 GCF_019279795.1 Protopterus annectens | reverse complement strand
GGCGAAGGCTGCCATCCAAGTCAAATTTAATTTGATACATAATTCTGTCATTGGTAAATATAAATGTAAAATACAGGCTTGTTTCTTAAATGAATGAAAATACTAAAATGTTGAACTTCAAGATTGTAGCAACATTGCCATCTGCTGTGAGGAAAACTAAGTCAAGCATTTCAAATCTTTCTGTTGAAGTTAAAATTATTTCAAATCTCACAAACACTATTTAGAAAATATTTCCTCCTTAGAATTAAGGTTAATATATCAATATTCAGAATGGGCTCAAACACCATCAAAATTCCTAGCTAGACTAATTAACATAAAAAGTGGACCTCCTAGGATCAAAGAAATAAAATATGAAGGACAGGTGAAATATAAAGATCAAGATATAGTGGACGCTTTTGAAGATATTTATAAGAACTTATACAATATACCCTTATCATCTACAGACAGATTTGAGGATTTTATACATAATATAAACTTTCCACAAATTACAGAAGATCAAAGGAAACTCTTAAAATCACCATTACAATTAAAAGAGATAAAAGCTGCAATAAACAAACTAAAATTAGGTAACTCCCCTGGGCCTGATGGATACACATCTGATTTTTATAAGCTGTTCATGGAACCTATCTCCAAAGTGTTATTAAAAGTTTTCAACTATATAAAACAATATGGTATAACAGACAAATACTTAAATAACTCCAAGACAGTGTTGATTCCTAAACCTCATTCTGACCCAACAGATCCAACAAATTATAGACCAATAGCCCTCATAAACACTGATCTTAAGATATTAGCCCATGTTATAGCAAATAGACTTAAGAATATACTCCCCTTTATTATTTCCCAACAACAAATGGGCTTTATGACAAACAGGCAAACAAGTGACAACACCCTCCTTTTAGATACCATTGTAAGACTACATAATAAGGGTAAGTGCCCCAGATATGCCCTTACAGTAGATGCAACTAAAGCTTTTGATAGAGTAAATTTACACTTTCCCTTTAATATACTGCCTTTATATGGTTTTCCTCAAGAATTCATTAAAATGATCCAGGTTCTGTATCAGAAAGCTTCTACCACTATACAGGTAAATAAACTTGTAACTAACAATATACTCTTATCCACTGGTACAAGACAAGGATATCCTCTTTCGCCATACCTATTTAATCTTTATCTAGAACCCTTCCTTCTGTTTATTTCACAAAAAAACTTTCATCATATTTCCAGAATCCACAATACAAATCTTATATACTCGGCCTTTGCTGATGACTTAAATATATACTTCCAACTCCTCACTACTGACCTCCCAAAAATACTTAAAAGTTATTCATGAGTTCTCGGTAGTTTCAAATTATAATTTAAATTTAAACAAGTCACACATACTTCCCCTCAATCCTATAGGGCATAAAGAATTGTACTTTCCTATGAGTGAGATCAAAATAAACTACCAGATAAAATATCTAGGAATAATATTTACTTTAGACTTCAAAGATATTATAAACAATGACCTACTAACTACATGGACTAGTATTCAAAACTATATGGATAGATGGAAGAACATTAATATGTCTCTACTGTCAAAAGCTAGTGTTGTCAAGATGAATTTTCTACCATTAATACTGTTTCAATTAAATGCTACCTTTTCAAATTTTCCCCAAAACAACTTCCGTGCCATGGAAAAAGCTATATCAAGATTCTTATGGTATCCCAAATCTACCAGAATTAAATATGCGAAACTTGTACTCGCCAAAGATAAGGGGAGATTGGGGTTACCTGATTTTAAGCTTTACTATAGTATAATTATTGTACACAGACTAATACAAATAATAAACTATGACTCGTATATAAATACTTGGACACCCCAGTGGACCAAAATCTGGTATGAACAGTTGAAATCCCTTGGCTGTAATATCAGATCTTAACCATTCTTGAATTTAAACCAGGCTAGCATGTACATGAATAATTTGCACCCACTAATTAAAAACATGATTCTTACAACACAGAAACTATTTAAATCATTGCAATTAGCTGACGCTTTTGCCCTTATACAACCGTTACACCTAAATCCTAATTTACTAATAAATAATAAACCAGTAAATCTAACAAACTACCCCCTGATAAAAGACTACACAATATGGTATATATACCAATGGAAAGACTCTAACACGGGGCAAATGAGACTTGAACTCAAACTTCCTATGAAATATAGTATTATCCTTAACCAACTTCATCATCTTATAAATGCTAAATTCTCACAAATACACACTGACTTACAGAACATAGATTTAGTTAAATTAATACTTGAAAATCTTGTGATTAAAGGGAAAACAATTTCTAGGACTTATAAAATTGTAATGAGTGCAAAACATCAGAATTCTTTATTATTTTCAAACTATTGGCAAACGAAAAATCAATCACTGACTGAAGAAAATAAACTAGCCATTGAAAATACAATCAAATTCATTCCTTTCAAGAAGCTGTTATATACACAAATTATGGTAAATAATCTATATTATACCTTATCTAAATTAAATAAATGCAATCCTAACTTGTCCCCATTGTCCAGATCAAACAGCTGATATTCTACATGTCATGTGGAACTGTACTAACATACACAACTTATGGTGTTCCTTGAGAGTAAGATTAGAGAAGATGGGATTTGAAAAATCAACCCTTACTTGGGAGACAGCTATATTGTACAATAATATCAATCAACTCCCAAAAATATTAAAACATGTCTTTATTATGATGTGTGCCCTTATTAAATTATTTATTACAAAGAATTGGAATATCATGTCACCAATTACATGGGAAAATTTTAGCAATCTTGCTATCAAATATATCTCATCTCACAAATTAATTTATTCAAAAACAAAAAACAAACGCTATTACCAAAAATATTGGGGTTAGTTGCTAGATATAATTCTTGACAAATAAAATTTGCCTACACATTGTCATGAAAAGCTAACCTTTAAATAAGAAATGAATGTAGTATAACCAGTCTTTCTTGCATCTTCTCCCTTCTCTTAGTATATGTGTAACTAGATATTTTCCCTAAACATACAAATAAATGGTTACATTTCTATTTTTACTTTATATATAGACTATCCCCATTGTAACTATCCCTTATGAGACCAAATGAACACAAGAATTCTCATACTTTACTTGACGATGTAGTGACGACTTCTGTATATATGTGTATATATATATATATATATATATATATATATATGTATAATTTTCTCGGAACGCGATTGTTGTCTGTTTTCTTTAGATAGGTATTTGTATTGTTTATTTGTGTTTTTGAGTTACCATATTGTTATTATTTGAAAAAAGAAAATTGAAATAAAGAGATTTTGGAAAAAAAAAATTATTTCAAATATATCCTTTGATCTGTAGAGCTCGGAGTCAGCATGTCTGGGCTAGCACATTCTTTCTATTGTTTTAACTTAAGGAATAATTACTAGAGTGTACATGTGAAATGTCTTTTATTGTTGTAGCTTCCTGAGCAGGTGTTAGCTTGCTAAATAATGTAGCCTGTTGGTCTGGGAACCTCAGGCTAAGTGTCAAAATGATGTAATGTGTATACTGGGAAAACCTAAGTGTCAAAATGATGTAATCTGGGAGGGCCCGGCAGAAATGTTTGTCAGTGATTTTAACAAAGAGAGGGACTGTAACCATTTTTGTCTGACTCTCCAACTTAACAGCACTGACTGTCTTATGTAAGTAAGTTACTTTAGTAGTATGTTTTCTTGTCGCAATAGCTAGGGATTAGAAAAGATTAGACTAAGTGTTTTTCTGTTATGTCAGAACTGTACTACTGAATTATTTTACATTTTTGTGTGCTCTCTGAACTCTTGAATAGCACTGTGGTGTAGTAGTACTGGCTTGTGTTTTTAGCATTTATTATTAAATAGTTTTAAACCCTTTTCAACTGTGGCTGGTTTCTGTAGAGATAGTTTAAGCTCTAGAGTACATTGCATATTTATAGACTTTAATAAATCACTCCAATAAGCCTTGACTGATTAGTCACACTTACCAATTGGATAATAATATTGCACAGTAATAATTGGGCACCCTTTTAAGGGTCTTTGGGTAGCTGATAATTATTAGCTGGTGGTGGCAGGAATTATTACCATATAGTCTGGGTATAGGGGCACAGCTGGAGAATCTGTGCCAGCCTTTCCCAGGAGTGTCTGCAAAGTTGTATAAATACTTATCTCAAAGTGTGTGTGTGTCAGCTACTTGGGCAGGGACACGAAGCACTGGTTGGACAGAGAAGTTACTGGAGGTTAGCTTGCCAGCTAGGCTGAGATCTGGACTCTATAGCTGTGCCAGTGGGGAGTCTTATTGGGGACCTGGAGAACAAGGAAGCAACCAGCCCCAGACTGACTGTGATCTCTCTGTGCTCTTAAGGGAAACGGTACTTTATTGCGTATTTGTTATCCTTTTCTCCTGTATGAGACACCCTCTCTGGTGTTAGTGGTGAGGATTGAGGCTCCTTGATTGCTGGGCCAGGGCACGGGCATCACACTCTCTTCCCCTGTTCATCATATCCTTTTATCTCCCATAAACCTTCAGCAAGAAAGCTTTATTCAAGTAAATGGAAAAGGTTTGTTTACTGGGCACAACAAAACCGTATGGATCCCTTTTCAGCTCCTATAAATAACAGACTTGAGTTTTTAGCTTTGATCTTTAATGAAGGGGCAAGCAGCAATATCCAGTTTTCATATTGGATTTGAAAATTCTTCTGTGACCTTTTCTAAACTTTGTAACGTGTTCTTGAGAGGCATTCTTCTATTCATACCCCTGTATAAAGATCCTATTCCACTGTGGGGTTTGAACTTGGTACCGCAGGCTTCAAGTCATTCCCCCTTTGAACCAGCAGCTAAATGTGACTAAATGTGACCTTAAGTTCTTGACTTGTAAAACTGTCTTTCTAGTGGCCATTACCTCAGCCAGAAGAATTTCAGAACTTCAGGCGTTGTCATTGAAACCTCCCTACTTGATTTTTCATAAGGATGGAGTTAATTTACATACCAATGTGCTACCCATGGTGGTGTCAGAATCCAGTATCAATCAATCCATTAATTTGCCAATACTTTCCTAAATTTACAAACAAATATGTTGCATTTATTGGATGTTCACAGGCAATTATGTTATTACTTGCATAAAACAAAAGAAATCAGGAAAACAGATCAATTGTTTGTTTCCATTGCAGATTTGAATTTGGGTAAACCAGTTGCAAAAATAACTCTAGCCAGATGGCCAACTGAGTGCATTTCTTTTATCTATATAACAAGTTGGGTCTAACCTTAACTAAACCTTTAAGATCTCATTCAACTAGGTCCAGGGCAACTTCTTCAGTTTGTCTATCCAGGGTTTCCATGGACATTATATGTGCAGCTGCAAGCTGGGCAAATCCTCATACCTTTTTCACTCATTAAAAACTGGATCTGATCTTGAGGGGGTAGAGCAGTATTTGGCTCAACTCTGCTTAGGAATATCCTTCCTTGGAGTCCACCTGGTATTTTAGGTAGCTGGAGACACTGTTCCAGTAGTTGAGGATAGAATAAAAATTGATAACATCAGATAAAGAAGTTATGTACTCACCATAATGCTCCATCTGTGTTGTCCATTTTCATTCTTAGGTTCTTCTTCAACTTCCCACACACCAACCTTCAACCCTTGCTTTAACAAACTTCTGGAAGAGCGAAATATTCTAAGGACACCACTGTCCTATATGATTGAACTCCAGATACAGTTCCTTCTGTAGGACATATACAGATTTGTGTGTCTTTATGTATGCAGTTTGGCAGATACCCCAGATCTTCTTTGTTGATTTACCTAAAAATGGTATGTTAGGCGTCTGTGCATTATGGGTAAGGGAGAAGCTAGAGAGCTTTTTGGTTACCACGAGCTTTAATAATGGCCGAGTCTGATCCGAACCCAACAGTTGAAAATGGACAACACAGATAGAACATTATGGTGAGTACATAACTTCTTTATTAACATGATATACGACTCATTTGACATTAAGAAGCTAATATAAAAGTGAGGCAGAGGTGATATAGAAGCTGAGCAGTATTTGGGTGATATCTCCATTGGGGAAGCACCTACAAAACTGATTTGTTATTAAACCAGGTTTAAATAAGTACACCTCCATCTCATGTATTTTAAAGATGAAGGCCAGTAAGCTTTAGAATTTTCAGTATTAAAGCAAGAGTTTTCAACATTAAGTACTGAGCATTTTGTAACAATGTTTTTAGTTAAGTATTTTATTGTAATATGTTTTTAGATAATGGTTTATAGTCCGAGTTTGTTTCACACTCTGTTATGATTTGTAGTGTTTAGTCAGTGACTATGTCAAATGAACAAGTACTATCACTTTAAGAAAGCAATGGAAATGTGATATGCACAACTTTAAATATGTAGTAATTAACCAATAGTTTAGGACAACTTGTATTATATAAAGTTGCATTTCAAGATGGCTTGTATTCTGATGATCTCCGGAGTAAAACAAAGGTGCTTAATTATGTTTTTTTATCTTTATTAAATCTGTTTCAGCATTTGGACCCTCTTGCTGCCAGTTTGGTGTTCCTGATATAAAGTTTGTTAAAACAAGGGTTGAAGGTTGGTGGGTGGGAAGTTGAAGAAGAATGAAAATGGACAACACAGATGGAACGTTGTGATGAGTACACAACTTCTTTATCTGATGTTATGATCCAGGGATTGTCTAAGATTTTTCAGCACTCCTTTACAAATTATCTAAGGGATTCTGTAACTTCTCATGCTGTTCTGGCAAAAAGCAGAATAAACAATCTCAGTGAAATACAGGTGAAAAGACATTTAAGAAATGGAAAAGGGGATCCAAAAAGAAGCATCAAACCTTCCAAAATCATGGACAGTCCAACAAGTCTGAATGACTGTTCGGGAGACCTTGTGGTTTGAGAGACCTTGTGATTCCCTCCCACCCTGGCTCCTTTTTTCTATCCGAAAGTATGACTCTCCATTTTTTTTCTTTGGCAAAATGTAGTGTCAGACTAATGGGTTCTGAAGATCATTCTTTAAGGTGACAAATCCTCAACCCATTTTTGCACATGGGGTTGGGGTGTCACTTCAACAGTGACAATCATCTAGAGTCAAGGTTTACATTTGCTGGTTGGCTGGAAGTAGGAAATTCCTCCTTTGCAGGGGGGATTCCTCTTCCTCCAGGTCAGACTATTTTGTTTCCACTGGTTCTTCATCACATGTTCTCCCAAGAGTGATAGAGAACCAGTTGATGTTCTTCATGTTTCACTGTTGCAGTCATCACATTTGGGTTATTTGCCTACAGGTAGCCCTCAGTCGGCCTGAATACCAGAGTCCTGGCATTTCTGCGTCTGATGTCGCTTCTTCCATGATGTCAGGTCGTCAGGGATATAAAACATGCAGCCGACGCCATTACATCAGCTTTTCTTGCCGTGCAGTGTCCGAAGCAGAAGCAGTTCGCAAGTGCCGGTCGGCTGCCTCCTGAAATTTTCGTTTTTCCAGTTTCAGACCTGAAGTCTACTAAAAGATAAGTACCCTGTTGGGGATCCTTTTTCTTGCTCTAACAGATGTCAGAAAAAGTTAATAATTGTCTTGCCTGTGCAGAGCAAGTACCTCACAGAGATTTTCATTCTTACTGCGTCACCTGTTTAGGCCCAGACCACGACGTTCCTCGCTGTCGGTTTTGTGCCTTGTTCAATGCCCGTACTATTCGTTGTCGCTAAATTCTTTCGCTCTCATTCTCTGTATTCCGAAATGGCTTCAATAAGCCATCCGACTACCGATCTTCTGAAAAAATGTAAGGATAAAGACAGAGACAGACAGCATAGGTCCAAAACTGCCAACGACACTTCCATTAAGCTAGTTGCCAGTCCGCCGGTACTCAGTGAGGTGCTTTTGCAGCCCTGATACCTACTTCTACAGATTCGCAGGCCTCTACTGAGACCCATTCGGAGTCCAGTATGCCGCGAGATGCTTCTTCAACTATGGAACCTGTGGATGTTTACCTTGGATAGGTCCGGAGCCGCTGTGCAAGCACCAGCTTCTGAGGGTGTATTCAGGCCTTACAATTTTCATATTAAACCGGCGACTTAGTTTCAGACCAAAAATACCGGATTTCTTAGGCACAGAGTTCGCATTACGTCTAGGAAATGGAAGACCAAAGTGCATTCTCAGGCCCACATGTCTCAGAAACAAATGCTTAGAATGGCTGAAGATCTTATTACTTTAATTAGGGAAAGCCAGCCTTTCCCCTCAAAAAGACAAAGAACTGATTTTCCTTCTGATTCTTCACATCATGAGTCTGTTGACTCTGATCCTTCTGATTACCAGGACATTCCCTTATCTACCTATGAGGATTCTGATGCAGAGGATTCCATTCCTCTACTTCCACATCAGAAGATTTTTCCTTTGGTAAAAGCCTGCATACTGTTAGGGAGCATGTCCGCTGGGAGTGCCAGGACTACCCTCAGTCCAAAAAGAGACTTAGGGAATTTTTAAACTTGCCTCAGCATGGGCCTCTAGCTATCCCTCCTGTTCTGGAAATTCTAGATGTCTTCTTGGAATCCCGCCTTACCCCTGATACTTTGCCTCCAGCTCCCAGGAAACCTGACAGGTACTACAGAGTACCTGACTCCCACAAATTTCTCTTTAAGACTCCTACTGCAGATCCAGAGACCATTTTCCAAGGACCTAAAGGCATTAAGGCTACAACAGCCAAAAGCCCTACCCCTTCGGACAGGGACTCTAGGGCTTTAGACAGATGGGGTAAGAAGGTATACACCTCTGCTACTCTTGCCATTGGGGCTTTAAATTGCCAGTTTCATATAAAGTATCAGCAACATATTATGGAGCTAATTAAACAGAAAATGATGTTGATTCCTGAGTGTGCAAAACATAAAGATTTACAAGACTTCATGCATTCTGCTAACCAAGTTGGAAAACATAATTTGCAATGTGGTTTTGATGCCTTAGAAGCATCTTGCAGGGCTGCTGTCACTGGGTCTGTTCTTAGAAGGCATGCTTGGCTTAAGGAACAAATCTTGCTAGACTATGTCAAAGCAAGATTACTAGATGCACCATTAGACCAAGAATGCCTGTTTGACAATAAAGCAGAAGTCCTCAAAAAGATGGAGGAAAAAGCTAAATCTATGCAAACTGTTAAAGATTTCCCACAGGTACAGCCACCTAGATTCAGTAGACATTAGCCTTCTAAAACTGGTCCTTTCCAGTCCCTCCCAGACCTTCTCAGTCCAAACCCAGGGGCAGCAGACCACCAAGATTACAGTCTCAGGGTATGCACAGATCTAACCAATGGAGTGCTCCCACCTCTAAAACGGAGTAGTAAGCCACCAGCCTATGGTAAACTCTCGCATTGACTTATCCCTTACTCTTACAAGCCCTGCCCAAGTACTTGCACCCTTAGGAGGAAAACTTGCCCTGCATGTAAAAAACTGGGAGTACATCTCCCAGGACAGATGGCTCTTGAACAGTGTATCCCAGGGATACAGATTCTACTTCCACTCACTGTCAACCCCAAGTGGATGGCCAGACCTCCCCCCAAACCAGTGGGCAGAGGCCCAAAAGCAAGTACTTTCTCTTCTCAGTCTCAAGGCTGTTCAACCTATCCCAGTGGAACAAAGGAGGGCAAAGTTTTTACTTCAGACCGTTTGTGGTACCAAGAAAAAAAAACTCTTGGCACCCTCTCCTGGATCTATCTATCCTCAACACCTTCCTGGTGATTCAAAATGCTTACTCTCCAACAGCTGCTCCCTATGCTAGCCAAAGACTCCTGGCAAGCCACCCTAGACTTAAAAGAAGCTTATCTGCACATCCCCATAAGGGAATCTTGCAGGAAATATCTACATTTCAGAGCATGATGTATTCACCATCAGTTCTATGCACTTCCCTTTGGCTTATCTACTGCGCCCAGGGTATTCACAAAATGCCTAGCTCCAGCCATTGCATTTTGCAGGCAGAGAAAAATTCAAATTTACCCTTACTTGAACGATTGCCTGATTCAGGCGGACAGTCAGGAATTGCTATTCCAGCACCTGACATTTGTAAAGGGACTTCTGAGTTCACTGGGATATACCATCAACAAAAAAAATCACATCCAGTACCCAGCCAACAGATTGTATTCCTGGGAGCAAGCTTGAGCACAACTTCTCAGTTGGCATTCCTCACACCAGAAAAACAAATTTGTTTGGCAAGCTACTTCAATCTACTGGCCACCTAAACCCAGCTATCTGCAAGAAAAATACTGCAAGCCCTAGGGTTCATGGCCTCTTGCATTCTACTAATTCCATATGCAAGACTGCATATGAGGAAACTTCAGTGGTACTTAAAAAGTCTCTGGTGTCAACATTCTCAGGACCTGGAAACAATGATTCCTATCATTCCTTGCCTAAAGGCAGAGTTCCTTTTGTGGGCAGAGGCATGCTACCACAACAAAGGACTCCTTTCACTCAACCCCCTGCTGCCCAAACCCTAACAACAGACGCATCAGACTATGCATGGGGGCTCACATGGCAGGAAAATGCATTCAAGGCAAATGGAGGCCAAAGCAAATGCACCTTCATATCAATCAAAAAGAAATGTTAGCTGTACAGAATGCTCTGGCAGCCTTCAAATGTCTTATTCTTCCAGGGCAGCTATTGATAAAGACAGACAAATAAAGACAGACAACACCACAGTTATGTGGTACAAAAACAAGCAGGGGGGAACCCATTCCTACCCACTCTGCAGGTTACCCATGGCTCTGTGGAACACAGCCTTGAGCAATAAAGTGCACCTGCAAGCTCAATTCCTGCCAGGCGAACAAAATTCACTGGCAGACGACTTAAGCAGAAATCTAATGGACCCACACGAGTGGAAACTGGAGCCCAAATAATTCAAGCTTCTGGTCCACAGGTGGGGGGCACCAGAGATGGACCTCTTTTCTTCCCCTCAGAACTATCAGTTGTGCAAGTATTGCACCAGAACTTCACGCAGCCAAGCATGGAAAGTGGATGCTCTGTCCTTTACATGGGAAAACCTCTCAGTCTATGCCTTCCCCCTCTGCACCTCCCCTCGAAGGTTCTACTAAAGATCAAACAGGACAAGCCAAGGACAATCCTGATTGCACCAGACTGGCTGCACCAGCACTGGTACGCACTTTTGTGCAGTCTGACAACCCTGCCACCATGGCACCTGCTTCAGACCCCCTCCCTGCTGTCCCAGCAGGAGGGCCAGATTTTGCATCCTCAGCTACAAACCCTGAACCTAGCAGCCTGGCTCATCCCCTGAACTCACCACCAGCAACCCTCAATAAACAGGTGCTGGACGTCATCCTTGAGGCAAGGAGGCCTAGTACTAGAAAATCCTATTCAAAAAAGTGGAAAAGATACTGTTCTTGGAGCCAGTCAAAGGGAATGGACACAGCTGTGCCCAGCTTACCTCATATGCTAGATTACCAGAAATGCTCCACAAAGGCCTGTCCTTCTCTTCAATTAAGATTCATGCCTCTGCCATCTCAGCCCATTGTAATACTGAGCCACCCCTCTTCTCTCATCCTCTGGTTAAACAGTTCCTGAGAGGAGCCAAAAATTTAAGAACCCCCCCCCCCAGGAGAGCTCCTACTCCAGCCTGGGACCTTAACTTTGTATTGGAAAAACTCGCGCTTCCACCCTTTGAACCTGCTGCTTCAGCAGAGTTAAAATTCCTTTCCTGGAAAACAGCTTTAATTTTAGCCATCACTTCAGCAAGAAGAGTGTCTGAATTTGCAGACCCTTGTGGCTGTGGAACCCTTCATCATCTTCCATATGGACAGGGTTTCCCTCAGAACTATATCTAGTGTGGCTTTAAACCAATCCATTCATTTGCCAACTTTTTTCCCTAATCCTCAGAATAAAGGGGAAAGGATCCTGCACTCCCTGGATGTGCATAGGCAGCTTAGGTTCTAGATGGACAGGACTAAACCTTTCAGAAAATCTGACCAGCTGCTAGTCAGCTTTGCTACAGGGGCAGAGGGCAAGGCCATTTCAAAGCAAACCATTTCTAAATGGATAGCACACCGCATCCATTTCTGGCAAACCTACCCCACAGGGGATCAGAACACACTCCACTAGGGCTACTTCAACCTCTACAGCATTTCTCAGGGGAGTCCCTACCAGGGACATCCTGGAAGCAACCTTGAGCTCTATGCACACCTTCACCAAACATTACCACTTACCTACCTTTTCTAAATCCAGAGCTAGATTTGCCACAGCAGTCTTACAGGGCCTGCTTGTCAGCCCTAATGCTTCTTAACTGCCTCCACCCATCCTCAGCTTTAAGAATAACCCCCAAATGTGATGACTGCAACAGTGAAACACTAAGAACATAGTACAGTTGTGTACACTTAACATAAATGTAGATGTTCGAGTGTATTCACTGTTGCAGTCCTGGTTACCCTCCTTCCATCCCCTTGACCTCTGTGTACTTTTACCTATTCTTTTTTGTTTGGCCATATCTTATAACATTGGTATTTACGTTCTACTGGGGGTTTTCCACACCATGTAATTGCTTACTATTGTGGGATGTCCTGACATCTGGGGCAAAAAAAAACTGATGTAATTGCATCAGCTGCATGTTTTATACCCCTGACGTCATGGAAGAAGCGACAACATCCGCTGCAGAAATCCCAAGACTCTGGTATTCAGGCCGACTGAGGGCTTACCTGCAGGCAGATAACCCAAATGTGATGACTGCAGCAATGAATACACTCGAACATCTACATTTATGGTAAGTGTACACAACTGTACTTCCCTTCCCAGGTGGGGAAAGTTTTTTTTTCTTCAAAGATGTTCTAAGCGCCAAAGAAAGAAAGAAAATACTTGGAGACCAGTTCTGGATCTTTCTTTCCTAAACCTGTTTGATAGTGCCCAAATTCAAAATGATGTCACTTCGCAACCTGTTAGCTGTTCTTCCTCTTTCAGGTTTCCTGGTATTACTAGTCTTAAAAGAAGCTTATCACATCCCTATTTATCCAGACTTGAGATGTTTCTTAAGGTTTTGTATGTCTGGATCACATTATCAGTTATCTATTTTTCCCTTTGGACTGTCTGCTGCACCAAGAGTGTTCAGGAAATGTCTAGCTCTAGTTGTAGCTCTTTGCAGTCTACAGAGTATCCACATTTTTCTGTATTTACATGACTTGCTTAACTTCGCAGAGTCTTTTTCATAGTGCAAGGAATCTCTCTCTTTTGGGTGAGAGATCCCAGGTGAACATTCAAAAGTGTTTCTTGACTCCTTCACACAGGCTTATGTTCCTGAGATGTCAAGTAGACACCTCAGTTAAAAAAAAAAACTGTTCTTCCACAGGAAAAAAATAGATCTGGATCCATTTCTTAGGTTCTCCACTCAAACTTTAGTCATTGAGAGGGAATATGTCAGGATTTTGGGTTTCATAGCTTCTCTGATTCTCATGCTACCCCTGGCAAGACTCCACCTGAGAATGATACAATGGTAGCTGATGTTTCTTTGGTCTTAGCACCAACACCCTGTGTCTTTTCAAATCCAAGGCTTGGGAAGTATCCGAAGAAAAATTGTTTGTTGGAGAAAACAGATATCCTTAAATCCAGGTCTCCATGTCTCTCTTCCTCTTCCAAAGCAGTCCATCACTAGAGATGCCTCAGACCTTGCTTGGGGAGCATTTTCAAGAAGGATAAAAGTGCAGAGTGCATGGGACACCAAGGATAGATGTAAGGACATAAATGTAAAAGAGATGCTTGCCCTGATAAGGCACTCAACTCTCTGAATCATCTGTGGTCCTGTTGCAGACAATACCACAGTCACGACATACATCAGCAAGTAGAGAAGAACCAGATCATAGCTCCCTTTGCAGACTAGCCATGTTAGCTTGGGATATATCTTCACAGCACAGTCTCATTCTACAAACATTCTGCATTCCGTCAAAGCAATTTTTTGGCATACAGGCTGAGTAAGACCAGGGCAGACCCTGATGAATGGAAACTAGATCTGGAGTCTTCCAAGATTTGATTCATCTTTCAGGAGTTCCTCAAGTAGACCTCTTTGCCTCCTCTGTGAACAGTCAGCTGGCAAGATTTTGTTCCAGGACAGCATGCAAGAAGGCCTGTAAGACCGATGCATTTTCTTTTTCTTGGACAGGAATGTTCATGTATGCTTTTTCGCCCTTTCTTCTAACATCCATGGTACCTCTGAAGATTTGGAAGGAATCCCTCAAGATTTTCGTGGCGACTCCCTTCTGACCCAAGCAACCATGGTTTCACTTCTTTTGGAAATGACTGGGGGCAACTGCCACAAGCTTTCTCACAGATTTTATCTACTCACACAAGAACAGGCTGTTTCATACACCCCAACATCAGTCAACTTCAGTTGACTGTGTGGATGATAGTATTTTACCTCCTTTTAGGCACCATATTACTGAGGACATTCAGTAGGTACTAAAAGAGGCATGAAAGCCTGCTACCTGAAAATCGTATGCTAGCAAATGGAAAAGGTTTTCTAGTTGGAAACAGCAACATAACCAGCACTCATTCAGGGCTAATTCTCTGGTTTTGCAATATTTGTGTGAATTGCTGTCTTACGGCCTTTCTTGTTCTTCTGTCAAGGTTACTTTAATCAGCCATTTCAGCATGTCTCCCCATGGATGATCCTCTTTCATTGCAGTCTCATGTCAAAATGTTTTTGAAAGGAGTTATGCTCAAGAGGCCATCAAGTAAACTAGTGTCTCCACCTTGGGATCTTAATTTTGTGTTAGATAAGCTAACACATGCTCCGTTTGAACCAGCTAACCTGGCTGACATGCAGTTGTTAACATGGACAACAGTTTTATTTATTGATGTTCTTCATGTTTCACTATTGCAGTCATTACATTTGGGTAATCTGCTGGCAGGTTGCCCTCAGTCGGCCTGAATTCCAAAGTCTTGGGTCCTCCATCAGTTGCTGTCTCCTCTTCCATGATGTCAGGTCGTCAGAGGTATAAACATGCAGCCGACGCCATTTTCCTTAGTCTTTCTTGCTGCACGGTGCCCGAAGCAGAAGCATTTTGCAAGTGCCGGTCAGCTGACTACTGAAATATTCAAGTTTGAGTTTCAGAACCGAAGTCTTCACTAAAGCTAAGTACCCCATTGGGAAAACTTTTTTCTTGCTCCATACCGATGTCAGAAAAAGTTAATAATTGTATTACTCGTGGGAAGCAAATACCTCATAAGGATTTCCATTTATACTGTATTCCTTGCCTAAGCCCTGATCACAATGTGCCTGGCTGTCGGTTTTGTGCTAGATTTAACCAACGCACTATTAAGCGTCAGTATATTTTTGACTCAAAGTATTTTGGAAACAGATTTAACTACCCAGAAATGTCGTCGGATAGCAATCCGACTACCGGAGTACATAAAAATGCAAAGAAAAGGACAGAGAGAGACAGTCAAGGTCCAAAACCGACGACAAAGCTTCTCTTAAGTCAGTCACCAGTTCGCTGATACTCTGAGGCGCTTTTGCAGCCCCTGAGACCCGCTACTTCCAAGTCGCAGGCCCCTACCGACACCTATGTGGAGTCCGGCATGCCGCGAGATACTCAAAGTATTGGACCCACGGATGTTACTCCCTCGGATGGGTCCGGAGCCGCTGAGCAGGCACCAGCTTCTGAGTGTGTATTCAGGCCTCAACATTTGTATATCAAACTGACGACAGCTTCAAAATCAAAGACAAAAGCAACTTCTAAAACTAAAAAACTGACACATGAGCCACGTGCACAGGTCTCTATACCTAAAAAACAGATGATCAAAATGGCTGAAGACCTTATTACCTTGATCCAGGGGTACCCATCCCCCTCCAGATAAGAGGCCTAGGCAAGACACTGTTTAGGAATCTTCAGATCAGGTTTCTATTTCTTCTGATTCCTCTTATGATCAGGAATTATCTATACCTCCCTATCAGGATTCAGATGCAGAGGAGTCTATACCATCTGCATCACCTCCTGAGGATTATTCATTTGAAGAAACCTTGCATACTTTGAGGGAGCATTTTCACTGGGAGAGTCAAGATTTCTCAGAATCAAAAAAGAGACTCAGGGATTTCCTTCTTCTCCCTCAGCATAAGCTTTTAGCCATACCTCCTGTTTTAGACATTGTGGATGATGTGTTTTCAGAGTCGAGCTTGACCCCTGACTCCTTACCTCCGGCTCCCAGCAAGCCTGACAGATATTACAGGGTCCATGACTCACATAAATTTTTATTTAGAAACCCTGCTGCTGATCCTGAAACTACTTCACATGGTCCAAAGGGAGTTAAGGCCTCAACAGCAAAAAATCCTACCCCCTCTGACAGAGATTCAAGGGCACTGGATAGATGGGGAAAAAAGGTTTATACATCTGCAACCTTGGCAATTAGGGCCTTAAACTGTCAATTTCATATGGTCAAGTATCAACATGTTATGGGATTACTGAAACAGAAAATTATGTTGATTTCTGAATGTGCAGAAAATAAAGAATTGCAGGATGTATTGCATGCAGCTGAACAGGTTGGAAAGCATACTTTGCAATGTGGTTTTGATTCCTTAGAGGCCTCCTGCAGGGCCGCAGTTACTGGATCTGTGATTAGGAGGCATGCTTGGCTAAAGGAACAAAATTTGTCTGATCATGTTAACGCTAAATTGCTAGATGCACCTTTACAGCATGATACTCTGGTATTAATGCAGAAGAGGTTTTAAAGAAAATGGAAGTCTATGCAAACTGTAAAAGACTTCTTACAAGTGTAGCCACCAAGATTCAGTATACACTGGCCTGCAAAAAATTGGTCCTTTCCTATGTCAGACAGAGCTCAAAGGGGCAAATCCAGCTGCACTAAGGTTTCCAGATACCAGGCGCAAGATTCATACAGGTCAAAGCAATGGGGAGCTTCTACCTCCAAATCTGGAGGAGATAAAGTGCAAACGTACAGAAAACATTCCCAATTACTTCCCTCTGCCTGCGCCAAGCACTTATCTTTTGGCAGCACCCTTAGGGGGAAAATTAGCACTTTTTGCTCAAAATTGGCAGTTAATAACCCAGGACAAGTGAGTGCTAAACATAGTATCACAGAGATACAGATTCCATTTCCATACTCTGCCAATGGCAAACGGTTGGCCAGATCTGCCAAAAAAATCAATGGGCAGAGGCACAGAAATAGGTTACGTCCCGCATGGATATGAGGGCCATTCAGCCAGTACCAGAACAGGAAAAAGGACAAGTTTTTACTCGACTGTTCTTGGTACCCAGAAAGGACAAGGCCTGGTGGCCAATACTGGATTTATCGATTTTGAACACATACCTGGACATTCCAAAATTCAAAATGCTGACTTTGCAGCAGCTTCTGCCCATGCTAGGCAAGAATGCTTGGCTGGTGACATTAGACCTAAAAGAGGCATACGTGCATGTCCCAGTAACACAATCGTGCAGAAGATACCTTAGATTCAAGGCTGGCTTAATGCATTACCAATTCTCTGCACTGCCCTTTGGCTTATCTACTGCTACTTGCACCATGGCAAAATTGTGCCCAAGGGCATTAGGTCTCATTCCACCAGAGCTGCAGCTACTTCAGCAGCCTTTCTCAGAGGAGTACCAATCAAAGACATTCTAGAGGCTGCTACTTGGAGTTCTGTTCACACCTTTACAAAGCATTATCATTTGCCTCTCTAAGTCCAGGGCAGGCTTTGCCACTGCAGTTCTGCAGGGCCTTATAGCCGCACCTAATGCTGTTTAGCTCCAGCCACCCAACCATAGCTTTGGGATACTACCCAAATGTAATGACTGCAACAGTGAAACACGAAGAACATACTACAGTTGTGTACACTCACCATAAATGTAGATGTTCGAGTGTATTCACTGTTGCAGTCCAGGTTACCCTCCCGCCATCCTCCGTTCATTCTGGAGTTTATCTTGCCTTCTCTATCTTCTACAACCTATGTGGTGTATTTGCTTGTAGATGAAGGTAAAGTTTATATTGATGCATGTGTGTATATATATATATATATATATATATATATATATATATATATATATATATATATATATATATACATATACATATATACATACCTATTTTTGCTACCTTTTTGGGGGCACCTGACATCTGGATAAAGAAAAACTAAAGAAAATGGCGTCGGCTGCATGTTTTATACCCCTGACGTCATGGAAGAGGAGACAACAACCGGCCTTGGGACCCAAGACTTTGGAATTCAGGCCGACTGAGGGCAACCTGCCAGCAGATTACCCAAATGTAATGATTGCAACAGTGAATACACTCGGAACATCTACATTTATGGTAAGTGTACACAACTGTACTTTCTGATCTCTGCAAGAAAAGTATCTGAGTTGAAAGCTTTTATGGGAAGTCAACCATATCTCATTTTTCACATGGATACAGTTTCTTTGAGAACTAATCCTTTTTTTATTCCTAAAGCAGTATCTGAGTGTACTTTAAGCCAAACTATCCCATCTGCCTGTTGCTTTTCTGAATCTAAAAATGAGAGAAATGATAGTCCATACTTTCAATGTCTATAGACAAGACAACTCCATTACTGTCTTGACAGAACTAGAAATTTCAGATGTTTGGATCAGTAGTTTATTTCTTGTGAAGGTAAGAAGAAGGGACAACCTGTATCAAAACTGATTTTTCCC
Source organism: Protopterus annectens (assembly GCF_019279795.1). Classification (NCBI taxonomy): domain Eukaryota; kingdom Metazoa; phylum Chordata; order Ceratodontiformes; family Protopteridae; genus Protopterus; species Protopterus annectens. The sequence goes on along the minus strand of NC_056745.1, from coordinate 769,628,661 downwards.
AAATGGTTGTCTAAGACTGGTACCTTTTGATATAGTTACAGTAACAAAACTATTCCAGGCAGTGTCAAGGCCTACTCTGCCAGGGCCTTGACTTCAGCTATGGCTTTTTGGAAAAGGCTGTATTCTAGTAGTGTTTTAGAAGCTGCTACTTGATCCTATGTACATACAGCTACCAAGTATTACAAATTTTATTCCCTCTCTAGATCCAGGTCAGGCTTTGCTAGAAACATTCTTCAGGGGCTACTGGACTCTTCTCTTTCCACCTCCCAAATGTAGTAAGCTGGGTAATCTGCCCATATAGCTAAGGCTACTGCAGCAGTGATCAATATCATGAACATTGTACACCTGTGTAAGCAAACTTGTGAGAATGGCAGATGTTTGAATGATCACTGTTGCAGTAGCCACTACCTACCTCCATCCCCATTGTTTTTGGTATTTTTGTTATGCCAGGCTGTGGATATTTTTTGTTGTTCCTTGCATTGTCCTTTCAGGGCTCAGCCTCCTTCTCTCTGTTGCCAGGAAAGCTCTGAACAACTTGGTTCCCAAATGTGTCTTTTATTCAGTTCACCTCAAGCTGCCTGACAATTTGACCGCATGGAAGATGTTCTGAAGCTTTAGAAGCTGGCCAGCTGTTATATCCCTAGCAGGATATAACCCGTGTAGCTAAGGCTACTGCAGCAGTGATCATTCCAAACATTTACTGATGTAGTTCATGTAAACAGCTGTACTTTCTTTTCTATCTTTTCATTGTTTATCCTTTCTTCAGTATCCCCTTCCCCATATCAACTTGTCTTTCAGCAACTTGTGTAGTAATATTTTATACTATTTTGTCTTTCTTCTGAGCTTTTCTGTTCACCTACTCTTTTCTTTCCTAATGTGGGACAGTCAAACCAGAAGTGTTGAAATTCTTTGCATTTTCTGCAAAATGGCTTACAGTATTTTGCTGTATGTTTCCTTTCCCCACACTGGCCACACCTCCGTTTGTTACAGTTTTGTGCTGAATTATTTTAATTCCTACAGAAATAACATGCTTTGGGTTGGCCGCAGTACCTAACAAATCCTCTCATACCATTCACAATGATTGTATTTGAAATATGTTGAATTATTCCATTCTTAACATGAGTTGTTGCCCATACTTCCCACCCACCAGTCCATACATTTCATTCATCACATATTTTTTAAACTTAAACGTACTTTGTTACATAGTGAAAGAAGAAAAACAGATGTTCATCGTGTTACACTGCTGCAGTCATCACACTTGGGTTATCCTGCCGTCAGGCGGTCCCGCAGTCGGCCTGAGTTCCAAAGTCTTGGTCCGGTGTCGGTTGCTGTCGCTTCTTCCCTGACGTCAGTGCGCCAGGGTATATAAGAGGCATCCAACACCATTTTCTTCATTCTTTCTTGCCGCGCGGTGCCCGAAGCAGAAGCAGTTCGCAACTGCCGGTCGGCCGACACCTGAGATTTTCAAATCGAATTTCAGTCCAAAGTCTTCAGTAAAGCTAAGTACCCCGTTGGGGAACCTTTTCTTGCCTCAGTCCGATGTCAGAAAAAGTTAACAGTTGCATTTCTTGTGGGAAGCAAATACCTCATAAGGACTTCCATTCTTATTGTATTCCTTGCCTAGGCCCAGACCACGACGTCACAGGTTGTCGGTTTTGTGCTAGGTTTAATAAATGAACTATCAAATGCCGTTTTGACTTCGCACCACATTACTTTGGTAGGAAATTTAATTATATCATGCCGTCAGAGCAGCCGATGACCGGCATGCATAAAAAATGCAAGGATAAGGACAGGCAGCCTAGGAACAAGCCAGACTTGGGCCTGTCGCCGGTTCTCCAGTTTTCAGTGAGGCACCTACGCAGCCCTGACGACCGTGGAGTTGGAACCCCAGACAGCTGCAGATTCTCAAGCGGAGTGTACTAGGCCGACGCAGCCATCTTCATTAGGCCCTTCAGACAACGGAGCAGAAGGAGACCCTGGTTCAGTGGAAATGCCTTTGGTTGCAGAAGGTGTGTTCAGACCGACTACAGTCACCATTAAGTCTTATGCTAAGCTTAAAACTCCATTAAAACCAAAAAAGACTGTGCATCATCCTACAGTTCAAGGCCCCATGCCTAAGAAACAGATGCTTAAGATGGCTGAAGATTTGATTACCCTAATCAGGGGTTCCCATCCCCCTCCAGATAAAAGACCAAGACAAGAGGAGAATTATGCTTCCTCTGACCAGGTTTCAGTTTCCTCAGATTCTTCTGAGGAACAGGATTACACTTTTCCCCCTTATGAAAACTCTGATGCTGAAGACTCTATCCCCCTTAGCATCTCCTCCTGAAGACTACTCCTTTGGGGAAACTTTACCTACCATGTGGGAACATTTCCACTGGGAAGGCCAGGACTACTCTGATTCTAAGAAAAGGCTCAGAGTGTTCCTTTTTCTACCCCAGCACAGACCACTTGCTATCCCTCTAGTTTTAGATATTGTGGATGATGTTTACTTGGAGTCTAGTCTAAATCCAGACTCTCTACCTCCTGCTCCAGCCAAACCAGACAGATACTACAGAGTGCCTTACTCACACAAATTCCTTTATAAAAGCCCTGTGGCTGACCCAGAAACAATTTCCAAGGGTCCCAAGGGGGCTAAAGCTTCTATGGCTAAAAATTCTGTGCCCTCTGAAAGGGATTCCAGAGCCCTAGATAGATGGGGAAAGAAAATGTACACCTCAGCAACTCTGGCTATGAGAGCATTAAATTGTCAGTTTCACATGCTGAAATATTAGCAATTCCTAATGTCTCAATTATAGCAAAAAATTAGCACACATAAAGAACAGTCTGAATTCAAGGAAATGCAGGATCTGTTGCATGCAGGTGAACAGGTGGGCAAACATACCTTACAATGTGGATTTGATTCATTGGAAGCTTCCTGTAGAGCAGCTGTTACTGGGTCTGTCATACGTAGACATGCTTGTTTAAAAGAACAAACCCTGCCTGATCATGTTAAAGCAAAAATATTGGATGCACCTTTACAGCAGGATGTATTATTTGGTGTCAGAGCAGAAGAAGTCTTAAAGAAAATGGAGGATAAGGCAAAGTCTATGCAGACTGTCAAGGATTACTTACAGGTACAACCCCCTCGTTTCAGCAGAAATTGGCCAACAAAAAACTGGTCCTTTCCAGCTTCTGATAGATCACAGAGGGGCAAATACAGACGCCCAAGGGGCAGAGGTCAGTCACAAGGCCCTTACAAACCTCACCGATGGGGTACTGCTACCCAGAAAGGAGGAGAAGACAGGCCCCAAGCTAGCAGAAGACAAACACAATGACTCAATCCTCAAACTACCAAGCAAATCTCTCCTGGCAGCTCCCTTGGGAGGAAAATTAGCATTTTTTGCAGACAACTGGCACATCATCACAAAAGACAAATGGGTCCTAAACATTGTCTCACAAGGATACAGATTCCACTTTCATACCTTGCCAAAAAAAGGAATGCCAAACCTGCCACCAAATCAATGGGCAGAGGCACAAAAACAAATTACAACTCTCATGGACATGAGAGCCATTCAACAGGTACCTACACAGGAGGAAGGACAAGGATTTTACTCAAGACTTTCCTAGTCCCAAGAAAAGACAAAGCATGGAGACCCATTCTGGATCTTTCAGTTCTGAACACCTATCTGCAAGTACCAAAATTCAAGATGCTAACACTACAGCAGCTTCTTCCCATGCTGGGCAAGAATGCTTGGCTAGTAATGTTGGACCTCAAGGAGGCATACCTGCATGTCCCTATCAGACAAAATTGCAGAAGATACCTCCGCTTCATTGCAGGTTCAGCACATTATCAATTCTCTGCACTGCCCTTTGGCTTATCTTCTGCGCCCAGGGTCTTCACAAAATGCCTGGCACCAGTAATTGCATACTGCAGACAAAGAGGAATTCAAATATACCCATACCTGGACAACTGCCTTATTTAAGCAGAAAGCAAGAACATTCTTTTAAAGCATCTGGCATTTGTCAAACCCCTTCTAAGTTGCCGAGGGTACACAGTAAACGAAAAGAAATCAAAGCTAGTGCCCTCACAAAACATAATATTCCTAGGTGCCAGCTTGAATACAACGGCCCAGATGGCTTATTTCACGCCAGACAAGCAACAACAGCTGACTCAATATTTCAAAATAATGGCAACAAAGACCCAACTCCCTGCAAAAAAAATTCTGCAGGCCTTGGGATTCATGGCATCTTGCATACTTACTAATACCATTTGCAAAACTGCATATGAGGAAATTACAGTGGTACCTGAAAAGCGTATGGACTCAGCACAGCCACAGCTTGGAAACAATGATACCACTCATTCCCTGCCTTCAACAGGAGTTTCTATGGTGGGCACAGGCATGTCACCTCAACAAGGGTCAGCCTTTCACCTTACCCACAGCCAGGCAAACTATGACAGCAGATGCATCGGACTATGCCTGGGGAGCACACATGGCAGGACAGTGCATTCAGGGCAAATGGATTACAGATCAAAGGCATCTGCATATCAATCAAAAAGAAATGCTAGCAGTACAGAATGCCCTAACAGCTTTCAAGGACCTCTTACACCCAGGACAACTAATAATAAAGACGGACAACACCACAGTTATGTGGTACATAAACAAGCAAGGGGGCACACATTCCTACACTCTATGCAGGCAAACAATGACCTTGTGGAACACAGCACTGTCTTACCAGGTTCAGTTACAAGTACAATTCCTGCCAGGAAAGAAAAACACTTTGGCAGACGACCTAAGCAGAAACATCATGGATCCACACGAGTGGAAACTAGATCCACAAGTATTTGCAATGATAGCTCAAAAATGGGGACGCCCACACATAGATCTGTTTGCCAGCCCCCAAAACCACCAACTTCAAAAATTTTGCACAAGGACATTCCATCCACAAGCTTGGAAAGTAGACGTCCTCTCATTCAGTTGGAAAACATTAACAGTGTATGCCTTTCCTCCACTGCCTCTTCAAGCAAAGGTACTGCTGAAAGTCAGATTAGAGAGGCCACAAATGATACTCATTGCACCAGACTGGCCACGCCAGCATTGGTATCCAGTTCTAAGGAACGTGGCCCACGACCCACCATGGATTTTACCACAAATTCCTCACCTGCTTTACCCAGCGAGACAATCAGATTCTACACAGCCAACTCAAGTCTTTAAACCTGGCTGCATGGCATATTACCTAAACGACCAGCCAACTACTCTATCCAAATCTGTTATTTATTTTTATTTATTTATTTTACATTTGTTGACCGGGCTAGTCTAGCTGGAGATATTTCCATTTTCAGTAGAGGCCCGGGGAGAAAAGCTCCAGATACTTAATAATAATATAGAAAAAAAACAATCAGAGGCAATGCCACATACATTAGGAAGGAATTAACGTAACATTTTAAAGTAAACCATCGGGTTAAAAATGTGGAAGATAACAATTACATAACATTTGTTGGCAGAGTAGTAATGTAAAGGAAGAGAGAGAAGATAGGTTATAGGCTAATAGTAGAATATTAGTCAGGGTTACAGCAAGGGCATAACCATTGTAGTTTTAGATGATTTTTAAGATTAAGTTTGAAGAGGGTTATGGATGTCATTCTGGAGGCCAGGAGGCCGAGCACCAGAAAAACCTATTCAGACAAATGGAAAAGAATTTGCTCCTGGAACCAGGCTAAAGGCCAAAATCCCCTTGAACCAAACATTCCTCAAATTCTACAATATTTAACTGAGATGTTGCACAAAGGACTTTCTTTTTCATCTATTAAGATCCACGCCTCAGCAATGTCAGCTCATTATAACACGGATCTTCCTTTATTCTCACATCCACTCCTAAGAAAGTACCTCAGAGGGGCTAAGAACATAAGACCGCCCAGGAGAGCACCAACACCTACTTGGGATCTCAACTTTGTTCTGGAAAAGCTTACACTGCCGCCCTTTGAACCAGCGTTTTCAGCTGATTTAAAATTTCTTTCATGGAAAACTGCTCTGCTACTAGCAATAACCTCAGCTAGAAGAGTCTCAGAACTACAGGCACTAATGGCAGTGGAGCCTTTCCTCATTTTTCATCAAGACAGAGTCTCTCTACGAACTAACCCTACCTTTATGCCAAAGGTGGTATCCAGTGTAGCCCTAAACCAAACCATTCATTTGCCCACCTTTTTCCCAAATCCCCAGAACAAAGGAGGAAGACTCCTGCACTCTTTGGACATTCACAGGCAATTACGTTACTACTTGGATAAAACTAAGGCATTCAGAAAATCTGAACAGCTCTTTGTAGCCTATACTGCAGGATCACAAGGAAAATGGATAGGGCATTGCATACGTTTCTGCTACACGCATCATGGGAAACCGGTACCTGCTAACATTAGGCCCCACTCCACCAGGGCTACAGCTACATCAGCAGCCTTTCTCAGGGGAGTGCCAAACAAGGATATTCTGGAAGCTGCATCTTGGAGTTCAGTGCACACTATCACTTACCCCTATATTCTAAGACTAGAGCTGGTTTTGCCACTGCAGTTTTGCAGGGCCTACTAGCTTCTTCTAACCCTGTTTAACTCCACCACCCATCCTTAGCTTTGGGATTCAACCCAAGTGTGATGACTGCAGCAGGGTAACACGATGAACATAGTACAGTTTTGTACCTACCATAAATGTAGATGTTGGAGTGTTCACCCTGCTTCAGTCCAGGTTACCCTCCCTCCATCCCCTCTGAATTAGCTGAACCTTATCCATGCCACTCTATCCTATACAACCTCTGTGGTGTATCTGCTTGTGCCTGAAGGTATTGTTTTATTTTTATATAGCTATGTATATATATATATATATATATATATATATATATATATATATATATATATATATATATTGCCTACCTATTGGGGGCACCTGACATCGGGGGCAAGAAAAACTGAAGAAAATGACATCGGATGCCTCTTCTATACCCCTGGTGCAGTGACGTCAGGGAAGAAGCGACAGCAACCGACGCCGGACCAAGACTTTGGAACTCAGGCCGACTGCGGCAGGATAACCCAAGTGTGATGACTGCAGCAGGGTGAACACTCGAACATCTACATTTATGGTAGGTACAAAACTGTACTTTTTTACTCATGCCTGTCCATATCTGGGTTCCTGTTATATAGTCGAAGACGCAGTCCTTCAAATCGGTCTTGATCAAACTTGAAAGCAGGAAAGAGCAAAATAGCAAAAGGGCATATAAGCGATTTCTTTCCCTAGGGAAAGAAATCGCTTGGGCGTCTCCATTACTTTGCCGTTTTCCTCACTGTAGTGCGATTTCAGAGTTGTATATTTAAGTGGGGAGGTGTGTGGGGACCGAAGCCCCCCCACTTTATGTAATGCTTTGAAGTTTTTATTTTATTTATTTTTTTGTGGAACAGCGATTTTTTTTTCCCTGGGGAAAAAAATCACTGTTCTGAGTGTTTAGGATTATAAGCTTTCGCTTACATGGGGTTGATAAATCAGCATTCGCTTTTTTAAGCATTCGCTGATTTAATATAGACCCTCATATCTGAAGTCCTAAATTGCACATTTATTTTCTTTTTTAGTCATAGTCAGAAGCTAGCTGCGGTGGTGCAGCGTTAGTGTTGTCGCCTCACAGCAGGAGGATGTTCATCGTCCATACAGCTGCAGTCATAACAGATGGGTTTTCCTGCCATCAGGCGGGTCCTCGGTCGGCCGAATTCCAAAGTCTAGGTCCGGCGTCAGTCGTCGTTGCCTCTTCCCTGACGTCAGTGCGACAGGGGTACAAAAGAACCAGCCAACGCCATTTTCTTCAGTCTTTCTTGCCGCGTGGTGCCCGAAGCAAAAGCAGTTCACAAGTGCCGGTCGGCCAGCTCCTGAGATTACGAATATTTTGCAACCGAAGTCTTCTTGAAAGCTAAGTACCCCGTTGGGGAAACTTTTCTTGCCTCAGACCGATGTCAGACAAAGTTAATAATTGCATTTCATGTGGGAAGCAAATACCGCATAAGGATTTCCATTCCCTCTGCATTCCTTGCTTAGGCCCAGACCACAATGTCTCGGCCTGTCGTTTTTGTGCTACATTCAACAGACGCACCATTAAGCGTGTGAGTTCGTAACACTGTTTTGGCAAAAAATTTAATTACATTATGTCGTTGGATACTCCGACTCCAGTTTTGAGTAAAAGACGCAAAGATAAGGACCGACATACGAGGTCCGCGGCTTCTACTGACACCACACCAAAGCCGACTACAGGTGGTCCGGTTCTCAGTGAGGTGCCTACACAGCCCCTGACTACTGACGACACTTCATTGGCGGTGTCTTCTGTACCTGAGGGTGCAGTCTCTTCGGCCCACACCCCAACTACCGATACCGAAGCCACTCTTGGCGGTAAAACTCAGAGTTTAGACAGGTCTGCCACCTCTCAAGGTGTCTTCAGGCCTTCCTCTTCTTTTTCCATCAAGGTTTTCACTAAGTCTAAAGCAACCATGCATACTAAGAGACAAGCTCCACAGGGCCCTTCTCAAGGCCCCATGCCTAAAAAGCAGATGCTGTAAATGGCAGAGGATTTGATTACTCTTATCAGGGGTTCTCAACTCCCCCCGGACAAAAGGCCCAGAGTGGAGGAAGAATCCCCCTCCTCGGACCAGGCCTCCATTATTTCAGAGCATTCTGATGACCAGGAGCATTCTTACTCCCCTTTGGAAGATTCTGATGCAGAGGAGTCCATTCCCTTTGTCTCCCCTCCTGAGGATTACTCTTTTGGGGAAACCTTACATACCTTGAGGGAACACTTCCAGTGGGTAGGCCAGGAGTACTCAGACTCCAAGAAAAGGCTCAGGGATTTTCTTTTGCTCCCTCAGCACAGGCCTCTGGCTATGCCTCCTGTCTTAGACATTCTAGATGATGTGTATTCGGAGGCCTGCCTTAACCCAGACTCTTTACCTCCAGCCCCAGTCAAGCCTGACAGGTATTACCGGGTTCCTGACTCACAGCAATTCCTATACAAAAGCCATGCGGCTGACCCAGAAACTATTTCACAGGGCCCCAAGGGGATTAAGGCCTCCACTGCTAAAAATCCATTACCTTCAGAGAGAGATTCCAGAGCTTTAGAAAGATGGGGGAAAAAGGTATACACCTCGGACACCTTAACCATGAGGGCATTAAACTGCCAGTTCCATATGTTAAAGTACCAACAGTTTCTGTTATCACAGTTGAGAAGCAAAATGTCACAACCAGACTTGAAGGAGTTGCAGGATTTGATACATAGTGCAAAACAAGTGGGTAAACATACCTTGCAATGTGTTTTTGATGCTTTAGAGGCCTCATGTGGAGCTGCTGTCACAGGATCAGTCATACGTAGACATGCCTGGCTCAAAGAGCAAACCTTGCCAGATCATGTCAAAGCTAAATGCCCCTCTGCAAAAAGATGTATTATTTGGTGTTAAAGCTGAGGAGGTATTAAAGAAAATGGAGGAAAAGGCTAAATCAATGCAAACAGTGAAAGATTTCCTACAGGTACAACCTCCACGTTTCAGTAGAAATTGGCCTTCCAAAAATTGGTCCTTTCCAGCCACGGACAGACCCCAAAGAGGTAGATACAGAAGCCCGAGGGGCAGAGGGCAATCTCAAGGATCGTTCAGAGGCAGACAATGGCAAGCTCCTACACAAAGAGGTGGTGAGGGTAGTTCACAGCCATTCAGAAAGCAGAACCAATGACTTTCCCCTTTGCATGCCAAGCAAGGCTGAAATGGCAGCACCTTTAGGCAGAAAACTGGCATTATTTTCGAAAAATTGGCATATTGTCACAAAAGACAAATGGATCCTGGACATTATAAACAGAGGCTACAGATTCCATTTTCACACCCTTACAAAAATGAGAGGCATGCCAATCCTGCCACACAATCAAAGGGCAGAGGCACAAAAACAAATTTCAGATCTCATGGACATGAAAGCTATTCAAGAGGTACCTACACAAGAACAAGGTCAAGGTTTTTACTCCAGACTATTCCTGGTACCAAGGAAGGGAAAGGATTGGAGACCTATTTTGGACCTATCCATCCTAAACACATTTTTACTCGTGCCAAAATTCGAGATGCTCACATTACAGCAGCTTCTTCCCATGCTGGGCAAGGAGTCTTGGCTGGTAACATTGGACCTCAAGGAGGCATACCTGCATGTCCCAATCAGACAAGATTGCAGAAGATACCTCAGAGATGTCCTTCAAGGATGCATCTGCAGTCTTTACAAATGGGTTGTCCTGTCATCAGGCAGCCCTTCGGTCGGCCGGATTCCAAAGTCTGGGTCTGGCTTCGGCTGGTGTCGCACTTCACCCGAAGTCATTGCGGCAGTTATTCGGGTATAAAGCCATCAGCCGACGCCATTTTCCCCAGTCTTTCTTGCCGCGTGGCGCCCGAAGCAGAAGCTGTTCGCAAGTGCCGGTCGGTCAGATCCAGAGATTACTACCGAATACTACTTCGAAGACTTCTATAAAGCTAAGTACCCCGTTGGGGACTCTTTCTTGCCTCAGCCAATGTCAGAGAAAGTTAATAACTGTTTATCTTGTGGTAAACAAATACCTCATAAAGATTTCCACTCCTATTGCATACATTGTTTAGGCCCAGACCACGACGTAGCAGCTTGTCTAGCCTGTGCTTCTTTTAACCGGGCGGACGCTTAGACGTCGTTCGGACTTTGCTGAACAGATTTTCGGCTCGATTTTGCCTACATTATGCCGTCGGATACTCCGACTGCAAATAACCAAAAGCAAAGAAAGGACCGACACTCGGTCTGCGGTTTCGGCGAAACCGCGGTTAAGCAAACCACGAGTGTCTCGGTTTGGCGAAACCGAGCAAGCGGTTTTTTCTTCAGCCGATAACTTGCCTTCTACCAAGGCCTCTTCTAACCTGGTAGAAAGCGGCTTCTGAAATCCAACCTTCTGTTGCGGTTTCACAGGATTTATCAGACACCATTCCCTAGATATTTCAACCCCTGCGTGGAGCTGCTAGGCCTCCTCCAGCTATGTCTATTAAGGCCTTTGCCAGGGCTAAAGCAGCCAAAGCATCAAAACCTGTGCCTGCCAAGCCCCTCTCACAGGCCCAGCTCCAGCTCCCATATGCTTTCTTTGGCTGAGGATCTCATCTCTTTAATTTGGAGCCCAGCCTCATCCAGACAGGGCCTCAATCCCTCCTCCAGAAAGAGGCCTAGAGCAGAGCCCCTGAGCCAGTATCCACAGATGATTCCTCTGATGACTCAGAACATACAGACCCTCCTGAGGCTTCTTATTCTCCTTGAAGACTCTGATGCTGATCCATCCTTCAGCCTCTCCTCCTGAGGAATTTTCCTTTGGGGAAACCTTGCATGCTATGAGGGAACAATTTCAGTGGCAGGGCCAAGATTTCTCAGACTCTAGAAAAAGGCTTAGGACCTTTCTACATTTGCCACAGCATAGGCCCTTAGCTATACCTCCAGTTCTTACTGTGGTTGATGATGCATTTAATGATGCTTGCACTGCTCCTGATTCTTTACCTCCGGCCCCTGCTAAGCCCGATCGGTACTACAGGGTCCCGGACACTCTTCACCATTTGTGTAAGGCTCCTTTTGCAGATCCAGAGACTATCTCCCAGGGTCCTAAAGCTGCAGCAGCTACTTCTTCTAAAAACCCTCCCTCTGAAAGGGAATCCAGGTCCTTAGAGAGATGGGGTAAAAAGGTTTACACCTCTGCTACCTTGTCAGCTAGAGCTTTGAACTGCCAATTTCATATGATTCAATATCAAGAGTTTATGCTTGACCAGTTAACTAAAAAGCTGTCCTCTGAAGAATCTTTAGATAAAAAGTATGTTCAAGAAATGGTACATAACATACAGCAGGTTAGTAACCATTCCTTAAAATGTGGCTATGATGCACTGGAGGCTTCCTTTAGATCAGCCATGACTGGCACAGTTATCAGGAGGCATGCATGGTTGAAAGAACAGGCATTACCAGACCATGTCAAATCTAAGCTTTTGGATGCACCTATGGACAAGGTCAATGTATTTGGTTCCCCTGCACAGCAGGTACTAAAAAAGATGGAAGAGAAAGCAGAATCTGTACAAACAGTGAAAGATTTCTTACAAGTTCAACCTCCAAGGTTTAGCAGGAACTGGCCCTCCAAGAATTGGTCCTTTCCGGACTCCTCTAAGGCACAAAGAGGCAGGAATAGGCGCTCTACAGGCAGAAACCAATCCAGGGGTGCCTACAGGGGTCGCCAGTGGCAGGGTAACAACCAGAGGCACGGATACAGCCACCACCACTACAACAACTCAATCACAGTGACTTGGCGGTGGCACCGCCTACCAGGGAACAACTAGAAGCACCCTTAGGCGGAAAGCTAACCTTATTTTCAAAAAACTGGCACTGCATTACAAGAGAAAAATGGATTTTGCAAACTATAGACCAAGGTTACAGGTTCCATTTCCATACTCTACCAGGAAAGAGAGGAATGCCAAACCTACCACCTACTCAAAGGACAGAAGCTCTAAAACAAATATCTCAATTATTAAGAATGAGAGCTGTGGAAAAGGTACCATCTATGGAGTAAGGAAAGGGATTTTACTCCAGACTCTTCCTGGTACCAAGAAAAGAAAACAAATGGAGGCCTATTCTAGACCTGTCCGCTTTAAACACATTCCTCATTGTTCCAAAATTCAAAATGCTGACCCTACAGCAGCTTCTTCCCATGCTGGGCAAGGAGTCTTGGCTGGTAACTCTAGATCTCAAGGAGGCATACCTGCACGTCCCCATAAGACCAATTTGCAGAAGATACCTCAGATTTCTTGCAGGATCAGAGCATTATCAATTCTCAGCATTGCCCTTTGGCTTATCTACTGCCCAGAGTGTTCACGAAATGCCTGGCATCAGTAATCGCTCATTGCAGACTTCAGGGATTCAAATCTATCCCTACCTGGGCGACTGCCTGATACAAGCGGACAACAAAAACAAACTAACAGAAGACTTACAAAGAGTCATCTACCTGCTGCAAGCCCTGGGGTATACAGTCAATACAAAAGTCAAGGCTGATTCCATCCCAAAGAATAACCTTTCTGGGTGCAGAACTGGACACATCAAAACAAATGGCATTTCTAACTGCAGAAAAGAAAGAGCAACTTCCTCTCTACTTCTTGGCATTAACAAAGCAGAACCATCTAACTGCAAGAAAAGTGCTACAAGCTCTAGGCTTCATGGCATCCTGCATAATACTGGTCCCTCATGCCAGGCTGCATATGAGAAAGCTACAGTGGTACCTGAAGAATTTGTGGTCCCAGCACAAGCACAGCCTAGAAACCAAAATTCCAATGATCCCATGCCTGAAGCAAGAGTTCCTATGGTGGGCTCAGGCCTGCCAATCAAACACAGGATTGCCCTTCTGCAAAAGGCAACCAAGACAAACCATCACGACAGATGCCTCAGACCTCGGTTGGGGGGCACACATGCTGGACAAGTGCTTTCAAGGCCTATGGACTCAAGACCAGCTGCATCTGCACATAAATTTAAAAGAAATGATGGCAGTAAAATTAGCAATCCAGGCATTCAGACCTTTTCTCCAAGAAGGCCAGTTGATGATAAGGACAGACAACACCACAGTTATGTGGTACATCAACAAACAGGGAGGCACACACTCATACCCTCTATGCCGGTTGGCACTGGACCTATGGGATGTGGCTCTGAGCTACAACATTCAGTTACAGGCAATTTATGTACCAGGGAAGGAAAACATTCTAGCAGACATATTAAGCAGAACTACAACAGATGCCCACGAATGGATGCTGCATCCGGACATCTTCAAAACCATCACAAGAAAATGGGGATTACCACAAATAGACTTGTTTGCATCCCCATGCAATCACCAGTTGAAGAAATTCTGCACAAGGACTTACCACCCACTTGCTTGGAAGGTGGACTCCCTATCCTTCAGTTGGAAAAGCCTGACAGCATGCATTCCCACCACTTCCTTTGATGCACAAGGTGCTTCTCAAGATCAAAGAGGAACGTCCGAGGATCATTCTGATAGCCCCAGACTGGCCAAGACAACATTGGTATCCACTGCTGAGGAGCATGTCGGGAACAAATATGGGCACTGCCCCTGATCCCATTGCTGCTAACACAGAACAACTACAACATCCTGCATCCAAACCTAAAAACTCTGCAACTAACTGCCTGGAACATTACATAACAGAAATTAACCCAAATTTATCCCAAAGGGTTAAAGACATAATCCTGGAGGCTCGTAGACCTTCAACAAGAAAGAATTATGCAGCAAAATGGAAAAGATATTTCATCTGGAGTACTGCAAAGGGGCAAGATGTGACACTGGTGAACATAGCCAACATCCTGGAGTACCTGGCGGAGCTCTTCCATACAGGCCTGTCCTATTCTTCCATCAAGATACATGCATCAGCTATTTCAGCAGAATACAGCTTGGATCCTCCTGTCTTCTCGCATCCTCTGCTCAGACAGTTTCTGAGAGGAATTAAAATGTAAAACCTCCCAGGAAACCTCCATTGCCAGCATGGGACTTGAACTTTGTGCTAGAAAAACTGACTCTTCCTCCTTGAACCAGCAGCAACAGCAGAATTACAATACTTATCCTGGAAGACTGCCTTCCTGCTGGCAATAACTTCAGCAAGAAGGGTCTCTGAACTACAGGCATTAATGGCAGTGCAACCCTTCCTGATCTTCCATCAAGATAGAGTGTCCATGAGAACAAATCCTACATTTATGCCTAAGGTGGTATCCAGAGTCTCTTTAAATCAGGCTATCCACCTTCCTACATTCTTCCCCAACCCACAGAACAGGGAGAAAGGCTCTTACATACCTTGGATGTACACAGACAATTACGCTACTACCTGGACAGGACAAAAAAAAATAGGAAAACTGACCAGCTTCTGGTAGCATATGCAACAGGAAAGGAAGGAAAACCAATTTCTAAACAGACAATCTCCAAATGGATAGGAAATTGCATTAGATTTTGTTACTCCTACCATGGAAAGAAAACTCCAGAGAACATCAGGCCTCACTCCACAAGGGCTACAGCCACTACCACAGCTTTCTTCGAGGAGTGGCTACCAAGGACATTATAGAGGCTGCTACTTGGACCTCCGTGCATACATTTGCCAAGCATTATAACTTACCTCTATACTCTAGATCCTGTGCTGGTTTTGCCACTGCTGTTTTGCAAGGGATCCTAACTACACCATAATCTATTCTCATTTCCTCCTCCCTAGTTTAGCTATGGTATTCTACCCATTTAAAGACTGCAGATGCATCCTTGAAGGACATAGTACAGTTTTGTACCTACCATAAATGTAGATGTCGAGAGGAATGCATCTGCAGTCAGGATTACCCACCCTCCTTCCCTCTGAGGTACTCCTAGGGTATTTGCCAATCTTCAGCTAGCTTGGGGATCTATTATGGTGTATTTGTTTGTATATATGTACATACATGCTTATTTTGTGTGTTTGCTCTCTACTATTTGGAATCTTTGGCATTTATCCAAATTTAGCCATCCAAGAGGGCACCTGGCATCTGGGGCAAGAAACACTGAGGAAAATGGCGTCGGCTGATGCCTTTATACCCGAATAAATGCCGCAATGACGTCGGGTGAAGTGCGACACCAGCCGAAGCCAGACCCAGACTTTGGAATCCGGCCGACCGAAGGGCTGCCTGATGACAGGACAACCCATTTGTAAAGACTGCAGATGCATTCCTCTCGGACATCTACATTTATGGTAGGTACAAAACTGTACTTTCCTGCAGGTTCAACCCATTATCAATTCTCTGCATTGCCCTTTGGCTTATCTACTGCGCCCATAGTATTCACGAAATGCCTGGCATCAGTAATTGTCTACTGCAGACTTCAAGGGATACAAATATACCCATATTTGGACGACTGCCTGATCCAAGCGGACAGTAAGCACATACTTCTGAAACATCTGGCTTTTGTAATAATGTTGTTGAATTCTCTGGGATACACAGTCAACAAAAAGAAATCAAGGCTAATACCCTCTCAAACAATAATTTTCCTGGGTACCAACTTGGACACAGTCACCCAGATGGGCCTACCTCACGCCAGAGAAACAGGGGCAACTAACTCAATACTTCAGAAAGCTAGCAAATTTCACCAGGCTGACTGCAAGGAAAATCCTGCAGGCTCTGGGATTCATGCCATCTTGCATCCTACTAATCCCATGTGCAAAGCTGCATATGAGGAAACTTCAATGGTACCTGAAAAACCTATGGTCTCAACACAGCCACAGTTTGGAAACAATAATACCACTGATTCCATGTCTTCAAAAGGAATTTCTGTGGTGGGCTCAAGCATGCCAAAGAAACACAGGTCTCCCATTCTGCAAGCTTCAAGCAAATCAAGTCATCACAACAGACGCCTCGGACTACGCCTGTGGGGCGCACATGACAGATCGGTGCATTCAGGGTATATGGTCCCAAAAAGAAAAGCACCTACACATCAATCAAAAGGAAATGCTAGCAGTAATAAATGCTATTATAGCTTTCAAAGACCTTCTGCATCCAGGTCAACTATTGATAAGGACAGACAACACCACAGTAATGTGGTACATAAACAAACAGGGAGGAACCCATTCATACCCCCTCTGCAGGCTGGCTATGTCTCTTTGGAACATGGCTCTGGAATTACAAATCGAACTTCAAGCACAGTACTTGCCAGGCAAGGAAAACACGCTGGCAGACAACCTAAGCAGAAATATGACAGATCCACATGAATGGAAGTTGCATCCTCAAGTTTTTACAGAGATAATTCAAGAATGGGGAAGGCCAGACATAGATCTCTCTGCCTCCCACAAAAATCACCAATTGGCAAAATTCTGCTCAAAGACACTTCATCCACAGGCCTAGAGAGTGGACGCACTCTTTCAGTTGGACAACAATGACAGTTTATGCCTTTCCACCTCTTCCTCTGCTGCCCAAGGTTCTATTAAAAACCAGAGCAGACAGACCAAAGATGATTCTCATTGCTCCAGACTGGCCAAGACAACACTGGTACCCACTCCTGAGGAGCCTGACACATTCCCCACCATGGACCCTACCTCTAATGCCTCTTCTTCTGACTCAGCACAGCTTCAAAACTCTTCACAGACAGCTGAAAACACTCAATCTGGCCGCATGGAAGATTCCTTAACTTCACAACAGACCCTATGCAGGATGTCATTTTGGAGACCAGAAGGCCTTCTACTAGAAAAGCTTACTCCGCAAAATGGAAACGGTTTTGTGCCTGGAATGAGAAAAAGGGCCAGAATCCTGGAATACTGAATTTACCTCAAATATTACAGTATCTAGCTGAGATGCTCAGCAGTGGACTTTCATTCTCCTCCATCAAAATCCATGCCTCAGCCATTTCTGCAGAATACAACACTGATCCTCCTTTATTCTCTCACCCCCTCTTAAGACAGTTCCTCAGAGCGGCTAAGAATATAAAACCCCCAAGGAAACATCCAGTACCTGCTTGGGACCTCAATTTCATTCTAGAAAAACTGACCTTGCCTCCTTTTGAGCCAGCTGCCACAACAGAATTGCAATATTTGTCCTGGAAAACAGCCTTCCTTCTGTCTATCACCTCATCTCGCAGGGTATCGGAACTACAAGCCCTCATGGTTGTGCAGCCTTTCATCATTTTCCATCAGGACAGAGTTTCCTTATGAACCAATCCGTCCTATATGCCAAAGGTGGTATCCAGGGTAGCTTTGAATCAGGCTATCCACTTACCTACCTTTTACCCTAATCCTCAAAACAAAGGGGAGAGACTACTACATTCCTTGGACATCCACAGACAGCTGCGTTATTATTTGGACAGAACAAAGCCTTTCAGAAAATCAGAGCAACTCTTTGTGTCCTATGCTACAGGAGCTCAAGGGAAGCCAATTTCCAAACAGACAATCTCAAAATGGATAGCTCACTGCATACGGTTTTGTTACTCTTTTCATGATAAAACTGTACCTGCAGGCATCAGATCTCACTCCACAAGGGCCACAGCTACCTCGGCAGATTTCCTCAGAGGGGTACCTACCAAAGATATTTTGGAAGCAGCCACTTGGAGTTCTGTGCATACCTTCTCCAAGCACTATCACCTACCATTATACTCCAAAACTAGAGCAGTCTTTGCCACTGCAGTCTTGCTTGGCATCCTGGCTCCTCCTAGTTCCACCTAGTGCCTACCACCCCTTTTGTAGCTTTGGGATTCTACCCATCTGTTATGACTGCAGCTGTATGCACGATGAACATAGTACAGTTTTGTACCTACCATAAATGTAGATGTTCGAGTGATAATACAGCTGCAGTCCAGGTTTCCCTCCCTCCTTCCCCTCTTGGGACAGGCCTATTGGCTAACACCTCCTCATACATCCTGATTGGGGTATTCATTTATGGTGTATTTGCTTGCAACTACTGTTTTTTGATTATATTGCTTTGCATTATTACATAAATTTATGTATTGCCTTCCTTCTGGGGGCACCTGACATCTGGGGCAAGAAAGACTGAAGAAAATGGCGTCGGCTGGTTCTTTTGTACCCCTTTCGCACTGACATCAGGGAAGAGGAGACGACGACCGACGCCAGACCTAGACTTTGGAATTCGGCCGACCAAGGACCCGCCTGACGGTAGGAAAACCCATCTGTTATGACTGCAGCTGTATTAGCACTCGAACATCTACATTTATGGTAGGTACAAAACTGTACTTTCTCCTGTTAGATTTTCGGCTGGAGTGCCCTCTGTGTGGAGTCTGTATGTCCTCCCCACGGTCGAGTGGCATCCGAAAGACATGTGTAAAATGTGCGTGCCTTCGTTGAAGGTTGGGCATCAGGCTGGCAACTGCTGTGGCGACCCCTTACCGGGAAAAGCCGAAAGAAGAAAGGAAGAAGAAGAAGTCATAGTCAGAAGCTGTGAAGTAAATGGTCTTTCTGTGGTGCTACTTTTTTTTTTTTTTTACACTCTGTCATAATTTTTTCCAGAAAATTAAAGCTTCCGAATGCCGCAAAGTATTTCAGCTCCCAAACTAATTAATGCTGTTATCTCTTTAGTGTTAAATCCTGGTGGCAAAAGTCCTAGCCACAATGTGATACCTTTTCATGTTGCCATCACTTTTTCCTTTGTTTTCCTGCCACTGATCATTTTCTTTGTGGGTGTTGAACTGTAAATGTTTGTCCTTTCTCCTTTCTCAGTTTCTCTTTCCATTCTTCCTTGCCTTGCTACATCTACATAACCTCTTTCTTGTAACAAAAACCCTGTTGCAGAGGTAAACTTTGAAAGATGGATGTCCTTCAAGAATGCAACTGCAGTCCTGACATATAGGTTGTCCTGCCTCAGGCAGCCCTTCGGTCAGCCGGATTGCAAAGTCTGGGTCCGGCGTCGGCTGATGTCGCCTCCTCCCCGACGTCAGAGCGGCTGGGGTATAAAGGCATCAGCCGGCACCATCTTCTTCAGTCTTTCTTGCTGCGCGGTGCCCGAAGCAGAAGCAGTTCACAAGTGCCGGTCGGTCAGCTCATGTGTTTTCAGTTACCGAAGTCATCTAAAAAGCTAAGTACCCCGTTGGGGAACATTTTTTCTTGCCTCAGCCGATGTCAGAACAAATTGAGAAAGTTAATAATTGTTTGTCTTGTGGTAAACAAATACCTCATAAGGACTTCCATTCTTACTGCCTCCCTTGCCTGGGCCCAGACCACGACGTCTCGGCCTGTGCTGCCTGTGCTTGCTTTAATAAGCGCACTCTCAGGTGCCGGGCAGAATTTGCCGAAAACTTTTTTGGCGAATCCTACGCTTACATCATGCCGTCGGAACAACCGACGGCACAAACTACAAAAAAACGTAAGGACCGGGACCGACACCCTCGGCCCGCGTCTTCTACCGATACTACTCCTAAACCCTCCGCGAGTGCTTCTGTCCCTTCAGAAGTGATTATTCAACTGCTCCAGGCCGACGACACCGCATTAACACGTTCTTCGGTCTTGGAGCCTACACCAGTGCCGGTTGTTGATTTTCCTCCAGAAACCGAAGTTCTCGATCTACCCGACACCATTCCTGTTGACAAGGTTACCCCTGCACATGGGGCAGCTAGGCCTCCTGTATCCATGTCCATCAAGGCCTTTGCACGTGCTAAGGCCGCCAGCCAGGCCAAGGCCCATCCTAAGCCTACCTCACAGGCCCCTTCTTCTGATAGACAGATCATGTCTCTTGCTGCAGATCTAATCTCTCTTATCAGGGGGTCTCAGCCCCATCCAGACAGAGGTTCTCAGCCACCTGCAGAAAAAAGGCCTAGAACTGAGCAGGCCGACAACCTCTCTTCAGATGAAGCATCTAGGGTTTCAGAGCATTCAGATCCCCAAGAAGAATCCTTCCAAGCCTATGAAGACTCTGATGCTGAGGAATCAATCCCCTCTGCCTCTCCTCCGGAGGATTTTTCTTTCGGTGAAGTCCTCCACTCCATGAGGGAACATTTTAAGTGGCAGGGTCAGGAATTCTCTGATTCTAGGAAAAGGCTCCGTACCTTCCTCAAGTTACCCCAGCACAGGCCTTTGGCTATCCCTCCAGTTTTGGATGTCCTGGATGATGTATTCTCAGACTCCAGTGCTTGCCCTGACTGTCTTCCTCCTGCTCCTGTCAAGCCAGACAGATATTACAGGGTCCCTGACACTCGCAAGCATTTCTTTAAGGCCCAATCTGTGGATCTCAAAACTATTTCACAGGGCCCCAAAGGATTGGCTTCTTCCTCGGCCAAAAATCCACTACCAGTGGACAGGGAAGCAAGGTCCCTGGAGAGATGGGGTAAAAAAGTTTATACCTCTACCACCCTTGCCATGAGGTCACTTAACTGCCTTTTTCATATGTTTAAGTACCAGGATTTTTTGCTGGATGATTTGCAGAAAAAGCTAGCCTCTCCTGAGCCTATAGATAGAAAGGCATTGCAGGATTTGGTTCATAATTCTCAGCAGGTTAGCAACCATTTCCTCCAGTGTGGTTATGATGCATTGGAGGCTTCATGTAGGGTAGCTATGACAGGGGCTGTTATCCATAGACATGCTTGGTTGAAAGAGCAGCAACTGCCGGATCATGTTAAAGTAAAGCTCCTGGACGCACCCTTGGATAAACAGAAGCTTTTTGGTGCTAATGCTCAGGATGTGTTGAAGTCTATTGAGGAGAAGGCAAAATCAGTACAGACCGTAAAAGATTTCCTCCAGGTTCAGCCACCCAGATTCAGCAGGAATTGGCCTTCAAAGAATTGGTCCTTTCCAGACTCAGACAAGTTTCAAAGGGGAAAGAACAGGCGTGCACGAGGTAGAGGGCAATACCAAGGCTCCTACAGGGGCCGCCAGTGGCAACCTCAAAATCAAAGAAGTGGCACAGGTACTTCACCTGCACCACAGGGACAATCACAATGACTTACCTATCACTCCACCTTCCAAGGCTCAAAGAGAAGCACCTTTAGGCGGAAAATTATCTCTCTTCTCAAGAAACTGGCACATTATAACAAAGGACTATTGGATACTGGACATAATAGACAGAGGTTACAAGTTCCACTTCCATACTTTACCAACAGGACGAGGCATGCCAAACCTGCCACAAAATCAAAGGGAGAGGCACTCAGAGAAGTCTCAAAGCTGTTACAAATAAAAGCAATAGAGAAGGTTCCTCCTCAGGAACAAAGCTAGGGATTTTACTCAAGACTGTTCCTTGTTCCAAGAAAAGAAAAGCAATGGAGGCGTATTTTGGACTTGTCCGTACTAAATACTTTTCTCATGGTGCCAAAATTCAAGATGCTGACGTTACAGCAACTTCTTCCCATGTTGGGCAAGGGGTCGTGGCTGGTTACTCTGGACCTCAAGGAGGCATACCTGCATGTCCCTATCAGACACAGTTGCAGAAGATACCTCAGATTTCTTGCAGGAACAGAGCATTATCAATTCTCAGCATTGCCGTTTGGCTTATCTACCACACCCAGAGTATTCACTAAATGCCTGGCATCAGTAGTGGCACACTGCAGACTCCAGGGGATTCAAATATACCCTTACCTGGACGACTGCCTCATACAAGCAGACAGCAAACAAACCTTGACAAAACACTTGGATTATGTCATTCAGTTGCTACAGGCTTTGGGATACACAGTCAACATTCAAAAATCAAGACTACTGCCATCCCAAGAGATTATTTTTCTAGGAGCAAAGCTGAATACACAGCTAGAAATGGCTTTTCTCACAGAGGAGAAACAAGAGCATTTGACAGACTACTTCAAAAACCTAGCAAAACTAACCCACCTGACCGCAAGGAAGACCCTGCAGGCCCTGGGGTTCATGGCATCTTGCATTCTTCTAATCTCTCTGGCAAGACTACACATGAAAAAACTACAATGGTACCTCAAAAGTTTGTGGTCTCAACACAGCCACAACCTAGAACACATAATTCCTCATACCATGCCTGCAAAGGGAATTTTTATGGTGGGCTCAAGCAAGTCGCTTAAACGAAGGCATGCCTTTCAACAAAGCTCCAACAAGTCAAACTATTACAACAGACGCCTCAGACCATGGATGGGGGGCGCACATGGACGGCAGATGCATTCAAGGGCAATGGACTCCCATGGAAAGGCATCAGCACATAAATCTAAAAGAGATGTTGGCAGTAATACATGCAATAGAAGCCTTTGTAAAATCTCTTCAGCAAGGCCATCTGCTAATAAGGACAGACAACACCACTGTCATGTGGTACATAAACAAACAAGGGGGCACTCATTCCTACCCCCTCTGCATTTTAACAATGACTTTTTGGGAAAAGTCCCTGAAACTGAACATCTACTTGCAATCCCAGTTTGTTCCGGGCAAGGACAATGTTCTGGCAGACAGGTTGAGCAGAAATTTCTTGGATCCACACGAATGGATGCTGCACCCACGCATTTTCTCACAAATAACAACTGCATGGGGAAGGCCAGACATAGACCTCTTTGCATCTCCTCTCAATTTTCATCTGGAAAGGTTTTGCACAAGGATTTACCATCCTCTAGCTTGGAAAACGGATGCTCTTTCCTTCAGTTGGAATGCCCTAACAATTTATGCATTCCCTCCCCTACCTTTAATCACCAAGGTGTTACTGAAGATCAAGGCAGAACAACCAAGAGGAATCTTGATAGCTCCAGACTGGCCAAGGCAACACTGGTACCCACTGCTACTGAGCATTACTCACACCAAACCGTGGCCCTTGCCTCAATGGCCTCAGCTCCTGACTCAGCACAACTACAAAACTGTTCATCCGAAGCTGCAAACCTTAAAGCTGACAGCTTGGAGAGTTCCATGACTGGGATCCATGACTCCCTCTCCAAAGAGGTTCAGGAAATTTTGTTGGAGGCACGCAGACCTTCCATCAGAAAAACCTATTCAGCCAAATGGAAGAGATTCACCATCTGGAATGTTAACAAGGGCCAGGATGCATCCCTGATGAGCATACCTCTGATATTAGAATACTTGGCAGAAATGTTTCACAGTGGCCTGTCATACTCTTCCATCAAAATCCACGCTTCAGCTATCTCGGCACATTACAACTGTGATCCACCTGTGTTTTCGCATCCTTTTCTAAGACAGTTTCTGAGGGGTATAAAGAATATCAAACCTCCAAGGAAACAACCAATTCCTGCATGGGACCTCAATTACATCTTGGAAAAATTAACTCTTCCTCCTTTTGAACCAGCAGCATCTTCAAAAATGCAATTCCTATCTTCAAAAATGGTTTTCCTGTTGGCAGTCACCTCAGCAAGAAGAGTCTTGGAGATACAGGCCCTCATGGCAGTTCCTCCTTTCCTCATCTTTTATCAGGACAGAGTTTCTCTTAGGACCAATCCTTCCTTCATGCCTAAGGTGATATCCAGAGTGTCTCTAAACCAAGCAATTCACCTGCCTACTTTCTTTCCTAATCCTCAAAACAAAGGGGAAAAACTGTTGCATACTTTAGACATTCACAGGCAACTACGCTACTACTTGGACAGAACAAAGTCTACCAGGAAGTCTGACCAACTGTTCGTAGCCTATGCTGCTGAGGCACAAGGAAAGGCAGTCACCAAGCAAACTATCTCAAAATGGATTGGACACTGCATCAGATTCTGTTATTCTTTCCATGGAAAAAGTGTGCCAGTCAATATTAGACCACACTCCACCAGAGCTATGGCCACATCCACAGCCTTTCTAAGAGGAGTGGCTACAAAAGATATTCTAGAGGCTGCTACATGGAGCTCCGTGCATACATTTACCAAACACTACAACCTGCCATTATACTCCAGATCCCGAGCAGGCTTTGCTTCGGCAGTCCTGCAGGGCCTTCTAGCTACACCATCTCTTGCCTAGTCCTACCACCCCCAGCTTGGCTATGGTATTCTACCCATATGTTATGACTGCAGTTGCATTCTTGAAGGACATAGTACAGTTTTGTACCTACCATAAATGTAGATGTCCGATAGATATGCAACTGCAGTCAGGTTTTCCCTCCCTCCTACCCCTCTGTTTTTTCCCTTGGGCCCCCCCCCCCCTTTTTCCTATAAGCTGGGGATATCTGTTATGTTGTATCTGTTTATTACTGTTGTGCATTTCTGGATTTTTTTCTTTATCCATTCACAAAATTTAGCCTTCCTTGGAGGGCACCTGGCATCTGGGGAAAGAAACACTGAAGAAGATGGTGCCGGCTGATGCCTTTATACCCCAGCCGCTCTGACGTCGGGGAGGAGGTGACATCAGCCGACACCGGACCCAGACTTTGGAATCCAGCCGACCGAAGGGCTGCCTGAGGCAGGACAACCCATATGTCAGGACTGCAGTTGCATATCTATCGGACATCTACATTTATGGTAGGTACAAAACTGTACGTTACTCTGCAAGCTTAGAATACCTGCATTGTTTTCCCTTCCAGCTTTTTTTTATTGTTTCCAATCTGTTTCTTACTTCTGTAACTTTCTGTTCACTATGTCACTCCATTGTGCTTCCTGTCCGTTGTCTCTGCCTGTTTCATCAAATCTATCACTCCATGCATCTCCAGTCCTCCATTTTTCAGTTGCTTAACAGCTAAATTGATGATGTCATTTTCATTCATTCCTCAACAAATGGGTTCATATCCTACTCTGTCACTTTTTCCAGCTTGTGGAACATTGAAACTCTTGAGATCCTCCCTTACCCACAATGCACTAGTTCCCTACCGTACCTCAGATCTCTTTTGCCGCCTTCACATACGGAAGTGGTCGCTGTTAGCTCTTGAGCAGTAGCATTTTTTTTTTGTGAGTAAAAGTAGAAATTTCTTTATCTTTTTACCTTTTTCTTAGTAAAGTTTTCTGTGCATCTTCCCTTGCCTTTTCTATATCTTTTATTGTATTGTACCATAGTTTATATTTTACCTTTCTTTTTTTTTTCTCCCTTATAACTTTAAGGTATTTTCTTCTGTTACCATTGTTGGTAATATTTTCCCTTTATCTTTCTCTGTCTGTAAAAATATATATATATGTATATATATTTTCTCTTCATTCTTCTGTAATAGATATGGCTGAAAAACCCTCTGGTTTTAGAAAGTGTGAGGCCTGTGGGCATAAAATTCTATTATCTGATGGACACTCTATGTGTATTTATTGTTTAATATTTTGGTACAGGTTGTCCCTTCTTACAGTCACAAGAAATAAACTACTGATTCAAATATCTGAAATTTCTAGTTCTGTCAGGACAATAATAGAGTTGTCTTGTCTATAGATATTCAACGTATGGAGTATCATTTCTCTCATTTTAGATTCAGGAAATCCCACTTGGATTCTGCCTGTGACATTTGTAAGGTCTTCAGCCCTAGGGCACTTTTGAGAGGATTACTCCTTTCAGAATCTTCTGATACAGCGTCTTGGGCTCAAACCCCCAGGAAAAATAACAAAAAAGAGGGTAGAAGTATTCCCCAGACCCTACAAGTTCGTCGGCTCAGGTTTGGAACTGCTTTTAAAAATTTCAAAACCTTCGGATCCGACCTGTTTGGATCCAAAGACAAAATCTTCCCATCTGACTACTTCAGATCTTGACCCCCTCAGATCTAAAGAAGCATATGGATAAATCACCACGGATCTGGTTTCTTCTGAGCCTGGATCCGGTGTTCTCTTGATGTTCATCATGTTACTCTGCTGCAGTCATCATACTTGGGTTATCCTGCCGTCAGGTGGTCCTGCAGTCGGCCCGAGTTCCAAAGTCTTGGTCTGGCATCGGTTGCTGTCGCTTCTTCCCTGACGTCAGTGCGCCAGGGGTATATAAGATGCAGCCAATGCCATTTTCTTCAGTCTTTCTTGCCACGCAGTGCCCGATGCAAAAGCAGTTCTCAAGTGCCGGTCGGCCGACTCCTGAGATTTACATTCCGAATCCAGAACCGAAGTCTTCTACACAGCTAAGTACCCCGTTGGGGAAACTTTTTTTCTTGCCTCAGACCGATGTCAGTAAAAGTTAATTGTATTTCTTGTGGGAAGCAAATACCTCATAAGGATTTCCATTCCTATTGTATCCCATGCCTAGGCCCAGACCACAACGTCACTGGTTGTCGGTTTTGTGCTAGGTTTAACAAACGCATTATTAAACATTGGTTTGATTTTGCCCAACATTATTTTGGCAGAAAATTCAATTACACCATGCCGTCGGAACAATTGACGACCGGAATACACAAAAAGTGCAAAGACAAGGACAGGCATCCGAGGCCCAAAACTGACCACAAAGCCTCTTCTAGGCCATTCGCCGGTTTTCAGCGAGGCATCTTCACAGCCCCTGACGACCGCTTCTTTGGAACCACAGGCTGCCTCTGACTCCCACGTGGAGATGGCTGGGCCTTCGGATACACCAGACTTGAGACCTACCGAGATTAACCCTTCAGAGGGCTCCGGTGTAGCTGAACAACCCACAGCTTCAGATGGTGTTTTCAGGCCTACTCAGTTAACCATTAAATCTTCTGCTAAATCTAAAACAAAGAAACAACTTCAGCATTCACCAGGACAGGCCTCCATGCCTAAGAAGCCGAACCTCAAAATGGCCGTAGACCTAATTACCCTGATAAGGGGGTCCCACCCTCCTCCTGATAAAAGGCCTAGACAGGATGCAGACTATGACTCATCTGACCAGGTGTCCATCTCCTCAGATTCATCCTCAGACCAAGGATACTCTTTACCCTCTTATGAGGATTCTGACATTGAGGAATCCATTCCTTCAGCCTCTCCACCAGAGGACTACTCCTTTGGGGAAACCTTACATACCGTGCGGGAGCATTTCCATTGAGAGGGCCAGGATTACTCAGAATGCAAGAAAAGGCTCAGAGATTTCCTTTTATTACCTCAACACAGACCCCTTGCTATTCCGCCAGTGTTAGATGTTGTGGATGATGTGTATGCTGAATCCAGCTTAAATCCTGATTCTTTACCTCCAGCTCCAGTTAAGCCAGACAGATATTACAGAGTCCCTGACTCTCACATATTCCTTTATAAAAGCCCTGTTGCTGACCCTGAAACTATTTCCCAGGGTCCCAAAGGGGTAAAGGCCTCTACAGCAAAAAATCCAGTCCCCTCTGACAGAGATTCCAGGGCATTAGACAGATGGGGAAAGAAAGTATACACATCTGCAACTTTAGCAATGAGAGCACTAAATTGCCAGTTTCACATGCTTAAATATCAGCAATTTTTGATGTCTCAGTTGAAACAAAAAAATGCTTCCAAGAAACAAAAAAATACTTCCAAATTCAAATCTTCCTAACTATAAGGGAATGCAGGATTTATTGCATGCAGCTGAGCAACTGGGAAAACATACTCTGCAATGTGGTTTTGATTCCTTAGAGGCCTCCTGTAGAGCAGTAGTTACAGGGTCCGTCATTAGAAGACATGCTTGGTTAAAAGAACAGAACTTACAAGATCATGTTAAAGCAAAATTATTGGATGCACCTTTGCAGCAGGATGTTTTATTTGGAGTTAAGGCAGAAGAGGTATTAAAGAAAATGTAGGATAAAGCAAAATCTATGCAAAGGTGAAGGATTTCTTACAGGTTCAGCCTCCTCGATTTAGCAGAAATTGGCTAACAAAGAACTGGTCCTTTCCAGTTTCAGACAGACCTCAAAGGGGCAGATACAGACGTCCAAGAGGCAGAGGTCAACCACAAGGTACTTACAGACCTCGACAATGGGGTGCTTCAACCCAGAAAGAAGGGGAAGACAGGCCTCAAACTTATAAAAAGCAGACCCACTGACTTCCCACTACAGCTGCCAAACATCTCTCTCTTGGCAGCTCCCTTGGGGGGAAAACTGGCACTTTTCAGTCACAACTGGCAAATAATCACCCAAGACAAATGGGTTCTCAATATTGTCTCAAGGTTACAGGTTCCACTTTCACACTCTGCCAAGGTTAAAAGGAATGCCAAATCTGCCAGCAGAGGCTCAAAAGCAAATTACAGCACTCATGGATATGAGAGCTATTCAAAAGGTACCAAAACAGGAGCAAGGACAATGATTTTACTCAAGACTCTTTCTGGTTCCCAGAAAGGACAAAGCCTGGAGGCCCATTGTGGATCTTTCTTTATTAAATACTTATCTGGATGTTCCAAAATTCAAAATGTTGACACTGCAGCAGCTTCTTCCCATGCTGGGCAAGAAAGCTTGGCTCGTAACATTGGACCTCAAGGAGGCATACCTGCATGTCCCTGTCAGACAAAAATACCTCAGATTCTTAGCAGGTTCAATGCACTACCAATTCTCTGCACTGCCCTTTGGCTTATCTACTGCGCCCAGGGTCTTTACAAAATGCCTGGCACCAGTAATTGCATTTTGCAGACAAAAAGGAATTCAAATTTACCCATATTTGGAATACTGCCTTATTCAAGCAGAGAACAAAGACATTCTTCTAAAGCATCTGGCGTTTGTAAAAAGACTGCTAATTTGCCTAGGGTACACAGTAAACAAAAATAAATCAAAATTAGTGCCCTCAGAAGAGATAATATTCCTGGGTGCCAGCTTAAATACAATGGCCCAGATGGCTTATCTCACGCCAGACAAGCAAGGACAACTGACTCAGTATTTCCAATTGATGGCAACAAAAACTCAACTCCCTGCAAGAAAAATTCTGCAGGCCTTGGGTTACATGGCATCTTGCATACTACTAATTCCATATGCAAAACTGCATATGAGGAAACTACAATGGTACCTAAAGAGTGTCTGGTCTCAACACTATCACAATTTGGAAACAGTATTCCTTGCTTTCAACAGGAGTTTCAATGGTGGGCCCAAGCCTGTCACCTCAACAAGGGACAGCCTTTCACTCAACCCACAGCCAGGCAAACACTGACAACAGATGCTTCAGATTACACCTGGGGAGCACACATGGCAGGAAAATGTATTCAGGGCAAGTGACCCGCAGAACAAAGGCATCTTCACATCAGTCAAAAAGAGATGCTAGCTGTACAAAATGCCCTTATAGCTCTCAAGGACCTTCTGCATCCAGGCCAACTACTTCTAAAGACAGACAACACCACAGTTATGTGGTACATAAACAAGCAAGGGGGGCACTCATTCATATCCCCTCTGCGGACAAGCCATGACCTTGTGGAACACAGCTATAACCTATCGAGTTCATCTGCAAGCACAATTCCTGCCAGAAAAGAAAAACACACTGGCAGATGACTTAAGCAGAAACATCATGGATCCGCACGAGTGGAAATTACATCCACAAATGTTCAGGATGATAACACAGAAATGGTGGTGCCCGAACATAGATCTGTTCGCATCCCCAATGAATTGTCAGCTACAGAAATTCTGCACAAGGACTTAACCACCCACAAGCATGGAAAGTGGATGCCCTCTCATTCAGCTGGAAAAACCTACAAGTATATGCTTTCCCACCACTGCCTCTCCTTTCAAAGGTACTCATAAAAGCCAGACAAGAAAGGCCAAAGATGATCCTGATTGCCCTAGACTGGCCACACCAGCACTTATACCCAATCTTAAGGAACTTAGCACAAATACCACCATGGATTTTGCCTCAAATCTCACAACTTTTGACTCAGCAAAACAATCAGATACTTCACGGCCAGCTCAAGACTTTAAACCTGGCTGCATGGAAGATTCCGTAGTCAAGCAAACAATACCGCTCTCCAAAGCTGTTATGGATGTCATTCTGGAGGCCAGAAGGCCTAGTACCAGGAAAGCCTATTCGGATAAATGGAAGAGATTCTGCGCCTGGAACCTGGCTCGCAGCCTTGACCCTCTTGTCCTAAATGTTCCTCAGATACTACAATACTTGACTGAGATGCTGGACAAGGGCCTGTCCTTTTCATCCATTAAGATCCATGCCTCTGCCATCTCTGCTCATTGCAACACAGATCCACCAATTTTTTCTCATCCTTTGGTAAAACTGTACCTCAGAGGAGCTAAAAACATAAGACCGCACCGTAGAGCACCAACTCCAACTTGGGACCTCAACTTTGTCTTGGAAAAACTAACTTTACCTCCTTTTGAGCCAGCTAACTCAGCAGACTTAAAATATGTCTCTTGGAAATCTGCTCTGCTCCTGGCAATAACCTCAGCATGAAGAATTTCAGAATTATAGGCACTAATGGCAGTGGAACCTTTCATCATTTTCCACCAAGACAGGGTGTCTTTAAGAACAAACCCTACTTTTATGCCAAAGGTGGTATCAAGTGTAGCTCTAAACCAAACTATTCACTTGCCAACTTTTTATCCAAATCCACAGAATAAAGGGGAGAGACTACTGCATTCCTTGGACATACACAGGCAGTTACGCTTCTACTTGGAAAAAACTAAAGTTTTCAGGAAAACTGAGCAATTGTTTGTATCATATGCTGCAGGAACACAGGGAAAAGCCTTTTCAAAACAGACCATTTCAAAATGGATAGGCCATTGCATACATTTCTGCTATACATATCATGGGAAAACTGCACCTAATAGCATTAGGTCTCATTCCACCAGGGCAACAGCCACTTCAACTGCCTACCTCAAAGAAGTACCTACCAAGGACATTTTGGAAGCAGCAACTTGGAGTTCTGTACATATCTTCACCAAGCATTACCATCTGCCTCTTTATTCTAAATCCAGAGCTGGCTTTGCCACTGCAGTTCTGCAGGGCCTATAGCCACCACTAATGCCTTATAGAACCAGCCACCTACCTCTGCTTTGGGATTCTACCCAAGTCTGATGACTGCAGCAGTGTAATATGATGAACATAGTACAGTTTTGTACCTACCATAAATGTAGATTTTCGAGTGTATACACTGCTGCAGTCCAGGTTACCCTCCCTCCTTCCCCATCTTACTTGCTGTTACTTACCCTAGTGTTCTACCCTTTGCTGCCTATGGGAAGTATTTGCTGGTAACAGAAAGTATTTGATTGCTTTTCTTATGTATGTTTTATTAGCAATTTACATTGTCTACCTTTTTGGGGGCACCTGACATCTGGGGCAAGAAAAACTGAAGAAAATGGTGTCTGCTGCATCTTATATACCCCTGGCGCACTGACGTCAGGGAAGAAGCGGCAGCAACTGACACCGGACCAAGACTTTGGAAATCGGGCCGACTGCGGGACCGCCTGACGGCAGGATAACCCAAGTGTGATGACTGCAGCAGTGTATACACTCGAACATCTACATTTATGGTAGGTACAAAACTGTACTTTTCCGATCTCCCTTTCTGAAAAGGCATCATCATCTAAGGCTTCATCACTAGTTTCTTCTTTTTGTTTCTCCAGAAGTCTGATCAAAGCAGATGTGGACAGGATGATGAGGAAATTCTTCTCAACTCAGATTGAAATGGGGGTTCTCTCGGCTTCTACTCCATTGGGTGTGGAGACCTTCATGAATACTACCCCGCCTTTTTGCCTCCTTCTCTGATCTGACCTTTGGTTTTGGAGCAGTTGGATCCAAGGATCCAGGATCCATCCATATCGGACCCCAAGATCAGAGTATGTTCTACACTGATACTGTCTCTGTGTGGACTGGCTCCAAGCATGTTGGAGCCGGATGACTCTCGTAGCCATAGTATTGGCACTGGATCCGTGGTGTTGGGAATCAACTCCGAGGCTGGCGGAGCCGTCTCTGCTTCTTGAAGCTAGACAGCTCGGCTTCGACCCTTGCCTCAAGTGGTTTGCCTACAGGTTGGAAGTTGCCAACAGACCAGAAGCTTGTATTTTGGAACCATCTGCCTCTTTCTCTCTGAGGCATTGTGTTTTTGAGGTAGTGGAGAGAGTTTTTTTTCTGCTCCAAGAGAAAGGACATATCCACCCTCCTTGGCTTCTACTTCCCAGACCCAGTTGTCTTTGTGTCTTGAGCCTCAACTTCCTGCACCATGGGGACAGCTAGCTCCAAAGTCTGCAGGATTCCCAGCAGGGTATATCAATATCTTCAGATACTTATCCAGAACATCCTGTTGAAGACGTCCCTAAACAGAGAAAGTGTAAAAGGAGGCACTTAGACTCTCCTCAAGAGTCTCTCAAGGAGTTTACTGATTTTGATTAATGGAAAGGGTCCCCAAGATCACCACCTGATGATGTCTCCTTTGGAGACGTACTAGAGAGAATCAGGCAAAGGGGTGGCTCCTTCTCCAAAGGAATCAGCATTCCTGTAAGCCTTTAGAGCTGGCCCATATACTTCCTGAGTGACTCCGCCTGTCGACTAGCTCATTGATTTGATCTCTCATTGGATGTGGAAGGAACCTGATTCCATTGAACCAATTCTCAAGAGACAAGACAAGATACTGGCACCACCCAAGGACAAGGAATTTTGGTGCAAGGGAGTGCCAGTTGATGCCGCGGTCATAGCAGTGGCCACAAAAAAGGAACTTGCAGAACAAAGTTCCTGTGTTCATCCCCCTAACAGAGCGCCTAGTAGGGCACTGGACAGACTCAGGAAACATGTATATGCTTTGCACTTTGGTTACGGAATTATTTGGCACGCTTCACCAGACTCCAGAGGGATTTGATTAAAGAACTCTCTGAGATCATTACTTCTGAGGCAGAGAGCTCAACTGCCTCACAGTTGGCTAGCTTTACAGTCTCTTTCAAATTCATCCATGAGACTCGTCTCACATGCAGCTGAAGGTACCTCAAGGGTTGCAGGTTTAGGCATTTCCATTAGAAGGCATGCCTGGATGTACCTTTGTGATTTTGTGGAGCCTTTCAAATCTTCTTTTGTCACTTCTCCCTTTGACAGAGGTTCTTTATCTGGCCCCAAGGTTAGACAGGCTATCCGGGTGTGAGCAGGATGATAAAACACTGTCTGCTGTGGGTGCACATTTTTCGACTCCTCAAAAGACCTTTTCTAGGAATCAGTGAGGTGGTAGAAAAGTATGGTTGAGAAAGTCCCAGGTTCTCTTCCAGGATCCATGTGGAGATAGTTCCCCAAGGGGAAGAGGGAGGAACTCTTAACAGAAGACGCTGGCCATGCGGCAGAGGAGGCCCACAAAACCAAGGGTCTAGAGATACCTTCTCTGACAGATACTACTGGTGCTCCTGAAAGGAGGCACAGTTGTCTACCTCTGGAGGTAGTCAGGAGTTATTTATCCTTTGCACCAGAGAGCCTGGATAGAGATTACAAAAGTTTCATGGATGCAGATGAGTATTTCCAGAGGCTATGTAATGCCCTTTTCCCTACACACTTAACAGTAAACAAAATATCCAATGTTCCACTCAGTCAGAGAAAAGCAGCAGCACTGGAAATAAAAAAGGTGCTAGAAAAAAGTCATCCAAGAGACCCCCCCCCCCCCAAGACAAGAGAGAGTCCAGAGCTTACTCAAGATTCTTTTTAGTGTCAAAGAAAACAGGGGACTGGAGCTTTGTACCTCAGCATTCTGAATAAATTGGTTCAATACACCAAGTTCTGGATGGTCACTGTTCAGTCCATTCTACCTTTTCTGCACAAGGACAACTGAATGTGCTCAACAGGTCTTCAGGATGTGTACTATCATATAAAAATGAACAGACAATCCAGAAGATTCATATGCTTCCGGCTGGGAGCCAGTCATTATTGGTTCAGAGCTCTGCCCTTTGGTCTCATCAAAGCCCCCAGTGTGTTTACCAAATGGATGGCAGTAGTGGCAGCTCATTTGAGACTTCAAGGATTCTGGGTATTTCCTTACTTAGATAACTGGCTCATAACCTCTCTGACCAGGCATCATCTGATCAAAGCATGAGATTATGTACTCCAGTTATGATCTTACCCAGGAATTACTATCAGTCACAACAAATCTCAGCTAGAACCAACTCAAATATTCTAGTTCATGGTAGCTTTGTTCGACACAGTATCTTGATGACCTCCCGTCCTTTACCAAGGGTACAAACCATGCAATTCCAAGTCAAAAGAATCATCCAGAATTCTTCTCTTTCAGCTTGATTGATCCTTCAAGCATTGGGGTCAGTGTCTGCTGCGATAGTTATGGTTCCATTTGCAAGATACCACATAATAATTCTTCAGTGGACCCTAGTGAGTCGATGGTCTGTTCTTCACCAGCCTTTGTCCACCCAAATCTAAATAAATCAGGCATGCAAAAATTACCTCCTGTGGTGGATTTACTCTGATCAGATAAGGCAAGGTCGCCCCTGCATTCTCCTTCAGCCCAAGGCTGTAGCTACCATGGATGCTTTCCAAATTGGGTGGGGAGGGGGCACTTCTTGGGAAAGACTGTCCAAAGGCACATGGTCCCCAAAGAGGCCAGTACGCATATCAGTGTCCGAGCAGTGAGAGCTGTCATCCTAACGTTGCAGGCCTTCCAGGACACACTCCCTTCCAGGACTTGTTGCATTTCAGATGGGCAATATGTCAGTGGTCTGGTACATCAACAAACAAGGAGGAAGAAAATTTTATCCCCTGTGTTGAGAAACTTTGAAAGTTTGGCAGTCAGCAATCTCATCCATTCGATTTCTGATAGCACAGCACATTCCATGGAAATCCAGTGTGCTAGCAAACAAGTCAAGCAGGTCCATTGTAATGACTCACGAGGGGTGACTCAACATAAAAGTGGCTTAAAAGGTATTCCATCAATGGGGCCAGCCTTACTGTGACCTCTTTGCATCTTCCCTCAACAACAAGTTCAGCAGGTTCTTTGCCCCGATTCCCTTACCAAAGGAGTCACAGGGAGGTGCTCTTCTCCATGATTGTACCCCCCCAGTCTCCTGTACACCTTTCAGCCAGTGCCTGTAATGCCCAAATTTCTTCAGGAAGCACCTCGATTGAAGAGCGCAGTCATCCTCATTGCTCCTTATTGGCCTCATCAGATTTGGTTCCCTTTCTTTGGCCTTATCTGCTTTGCCCACCATGGATTCTGGATCCAGTTCCAGACCTCCTGTCTCACCCAATAGATGTGATACATGTGGACATTTTAGGCCTAAAACTGACCATAATGGATTCTCCACTTCCATTAATATCTAGATAGCCAAGGCTCTTTCTCCATACGTCACATTATTTTATCTTGCCACAAAGCTTCCACTAGAACAATTTACATTAGTAAATTGAAATGATTTGTTGTTTGGGCGCATCAAAATGACATTGATCCTTTTTAGTGCCAGTGCTTAAAGTTCTTGAGTTTTTGGCTACGATTTTTAATGAAGGTGCTAATTCTTCAAATATTAACAAAACAGTGCAAGAAACTTCCCTGTGTAGAAGATTTTCAATCCATATATATCTAAACACTGTATATTAATCAGATCAAATAATGGTAGTAGAAGTAGAAAACTTAAAATAGTCATAAGTCAAAAAAATAATAATAAATATATAATTTGAAATATTGTACAGAATTATTAAGTAATCCAAGCAGGGTAGGCAGTCTGTTTCCAGTTGAAATTCCTTTAAGTACACAGACAAGCGATCCATGTAAAACATAAATAACAGAGTAATACTTTACTCACAAGCTTTCTAACTATGTATATATATATATATATATATATATATATATGTGTGTGTGTGTGTGTGCGTGTGTATGGGACTATATTCGAACATCGAAATTTCATTATTTCGAATGTTCTAACATCAACCCCTATTCAGCAAACGCTGACAACATCGAACATTCAGAACAGCAAATTTTTCCCTAGGGAAAAGATTCGCTGTTCCAAAACACATACACATAACACAAGCACACCAAACAAACAGCAATCCACACACATACACCCAAAGTCTTGCAGCTTAACCCTACACTAAACTGTACAAACACCACTAACTATCCACTTACCTTAACCCAAACCCTAACCCTAAGGTCCGTCACTATCGCACACTCACCTCACCTGTGCCCTAACTCACCTAACCCGAACTAACCCTCATGTCCACACAATCGCACACATACCTCCCTCGTGCCCTAACCCTAACTCACCTAACCCACACCCAATTGCATACTTACCTGAACCTGACCCATAACTTTCCACCACAGCGTTGAAAATAGCGAAATGACAGACACGGACAACAGAATTCTTTCCCTAGGAAAAAATGTGGTTATCTGTCGAAACTGAACAAGTTAACAGCAGAGAAAGTACCTGCAGGCCTTGGGCTATGGCATCAATGCATAATCTTGGTCCCACTTGCCAGACTACATATGAGAAAACTACAGTGGTACCTAAAGAATTTATAATCCACACACAGACACAGCCTAGAAACAGAAATCTAATAATTTGCTTAAAACAGTTCCTACACATGCTGGACAAATGCGTGCAGGGTTGACACAGGATCAATCAACTTCACCTGCATCATCCCTAAAATGCTGCTGGCAGTAAAGGCAATCCAAAGTTCAGACCCACCATTTCTCAAAGAGGGGCCAGATGATAAGGACAGACAACACCACAGTCATGTGGTACATCCACAGGACAGGAGCATCATCACCCATACCCCCTATGCTTGGAGCTGTGGGACCCTGGCTGGCAGCTACAACATCCAGCAACATCCAGTTACAGGCAATATTTGTAAAAAAGAAAAGAAAAGAACATATTACCGATGCCTTTGATGTTAACTCAGAACAACTACAGCATCATACATCCAAACCTAAAAGCGTTGCACTGACTGCATGGGACACATCACAGCAGCAGCTAAATCAGAGCTTTCCCAAGTTAAAGAAAAGACATTTGAAGCAAGCACGCAGACCTTCAAGAAGAAGGAACTATGCTGAAAAAAAAAAAAGGTTTGTCATTTGGAGTGAAGAAAGAAAATGTGTCAAACAAAGGATCCTAAACACACCATAATCTAGTTTTATCCTCCTCCCTTGACTATGGTATTCTTTCTACCCAGTTGTTATGACTGCATGCCATGAAAGAAGGAGTACAGTTTTTGTACCTACCACCTAGGGATGTAGATAACCGAACTTGGGCATCCATCTGCAGTCAGGCCCCCTCCTCCTTCCCTCTGTGGTACCCTCCTAATAGTGTTTACCCTCTAATAGCTAGCTGGTGAGTCTTTATTTGTGTGTTTGGTTGTATATATATTACATTTATGCTTATTTTTTTTTTACTTACTAGCATCTTTCCTTGGCATCTATCAAAATTTTAGCCTTCAAGAGGGCTAGGGCTTCTGGGCATTTTTGCTCTTTTCAGTGTTCGCTGAATAGGGGTCGATGTTAGAACGTTTGATATGAAATTTCGACGTTCTAATATAGACCCTGTATATATATAGATATATATATATATATATATATATATATATACATACACACACACACTTTTTATCAGGCAAGGGGGTGGTTTATTGTGCTGTAAAACAAAATCCTATTGGTATGCATGTTAAATTCACATCCCTTCCCCCATCAGTGTGACATTTGAACTGGTCCTGCCCTACTTAGTAGCTGTCATAATAATATAACCCTTATGTACTTTAAATAAAATTAAAATTAATAATGATGTGGTACCTAGAATTTAAGCAAATTATTAAATAGATTATTAAGTCTGTTAAGTCTGTTATTTTATCCAAGACAGTATACTGCATGGCTGGAAATATATAAACCTTAAACTATTTGATAATCAAAAAATATATATATAAATATATACATACACACTTTGCATGTAAAAAATCCATTGTAAAAATCATATTCTATTTTCATAACCTATTGATGTTAAGTTGTCAATCTCACCTTCATTCTTGCTGGATCGGCTCTGACTCGGCCACTTACTAAAGCTCGAGAGCTAATTTTACCAGCTCGAGGCAACCCTATATCCCATGATGCTAGGCGATAACTACCCAGTTCTCGTTTGCCGCTTTCGCTTGCGAGGTGCGTTTTTACCGGCGCTTGGTAAGTTTTTGAATTTAGAGACATTTAGTCATCCTTTTTACTTAGGTCCCACTCCTTTTTTCTTGTTAGATACTTAGCGGTTAATTTTAAACCTTTTTCCCGTTAGTACCTTGTATTTCCCTATCCCTAATTATACCCCCCCCCCAGGTTAGGCCTTAAGCCTGCCCCTTTCCTAACTCTTATCAGGGATTCTGTGGTGTATTTGGGTGTGTTTGTACCCCGGTATCCCTATTTTTTTATTAGTTTGTTTTTGGATCGGGTATTTGTGTGTGTTTTTTCCTACTACTACTTCGACACCGATATGTCGAAGGAGGCAAAGGTCTCAGGCTTCAAGAAGTGTGACTCGTGCTGTCAGAAAATGTCTCTGACAGATGGTCACACTTCTTGTGTTTACTGCCTGGGACCCCTGCACATGCAGGACTCTTGTTCTGTGTGCCATGCATTCTGCCCAAGAGTCCTGCAGGAGCGCAGGAACAAATTAATATTAAGGGGCTTGTTAAAGCCCGAGGGCTCCCCGACTAAGTCTGCGCCGGGGAAGCCCTCGAAGCCAGCAAAACCATCGGCTCCGAGTCCTAAGCCTTCGGCTGCTGGCTCACCTTCTGTGGCAAGATCGGCTCCGGCTGGAGCCGATCCTTCTGTGTCACAGCTTCCAGTATCGGCTCCACTCGGCACCGATACTGCTGAGTTCTTGCACTCACGGTCGGCTCCGGCTGGAGCTGACGTATCTTCGGCTCCATCTACCTCCAGAAAGAGGTCCAGATCCCCATCGTTGGAGTCTATCCATTCGGCTCCAAGATCACCCCTGCTCTTAGAGCAGAGCCATCGGAGCCGAGCTTCTCGGTCATCCAGGCTTTCTGACCATGACCTTGAGAGAGTGGTGAGTAGACTGTTAAAGTCTCAGCCATTGGCCCAAATGCTTCATAGTCCATCTCATCAGACAGCGGCTATTACAACTCCACCTAATATTCCTCCGTCGACTCTCCTTCAGAGTTTGGAGCCGGAGCTCCTCGGAGCCGTGACTTTTGTGGTGTCGGAGCCGATACCTCCCCCTTCTGCTCCATCGTCCTCTGCTCCGATCTCCTCCTTGATGCCTTCATTGGAGGGATCCAGGCGCCTGGTCTCTCTCGCCGCCTCCGAGGGGGCGAGTGGCATCGGACCCTTGTCCGACCCCGTTCTGTCTCTCGGAGCGTCGGTGCTGGTGAGCTCGGCCCCGACATTGGCGTCAGAGCCGCCCCTGCCGGTGCGGCCTGGGGTTCCTACCTCTTCGGAGCTGGAGCGCTCTGGCCTCTCTGATAGGGGAGCCTTCGATGTGATGAGGAGCGTACTAGCCCCAGGGCATGGTCAACGGTCAGCTCCATCAGCTCCTCCCACTACAGTGCCTGCTGACGTCTCTTCCCACTCTCTTGCTCCCGGGCCCAGAGATCCAACGCCTCAGGTTTCCCCACTGGGAATATCTTCCTCTTCCGAGGCTTCTCCTGACCCGTCAGGTGAACCTCCACGCAAGAGGACATGTAAGAGGAAACATGTGGACTCCCCCGAGTCCATTACATCTGATACCGACTTGGATGAGTTGGAGGGATCCCCAAGGTCCCCCTCTGAGGATGTCTCTTTCTCAGACATCCTTGAAATCATTAAGCAGAGGGGGAACTGGCCTTCCCTTAATCCTTCCGAGGACGAGTCGGTTTACCTGGAGGCGTTTGGTTCTCGACCCTCCACCTCCTGGGTGTCTCCGCCTTTCGACCCCCTTATGGATGTGGTGGCTCAGAAGGCGTGGACGGACCCAGATTCGGTGGAAGCCACTCCTCGGAGGCCTTCTAAATTCATTACGGCCCCAGCTGATAGGCAATTTTTGACAAAAGGTGTCCCGGTTGATGCCATGGTGGTGGCTGCAGCCACCAAGGAGGAACTAGCCGATCCTTCAGTACCTATCCATCCTCCTAACAAGGATTCTAGGACTATGGATAGGTATGGTAAGCGGATGTTTTCTTCAGCGACCTTTGCCATGCGGTCGCTGAATTACTTGTGTCACTTCATCCGCCTTCAGAGAGATGTTCTCAAAGAGTTGGGAGAAGTTTTACAGGATCCGTCAACTGCTGGGTCCCAGGATAAAATTAACTCACAGCTAGGAACCCTAAACTCTATTGTTAACTCCTCCATGCGGCTCATTTCATATGCAGCCGATGGAGCGAGTAGGGCCGCAGGCACAGGAGTGGCATTAAGGCGTCACGCCTGGATGCGGCTTTGTAGTTTTGCAGACCCCTTCAGGGCGTCCTTCACAAATTCCCCTTTTGATGGTTCGACCTTGTTCGCACCTCAAGTGAAAGACACCTTGACCAGATGCAAACAAGATGGCAAGACTCTTTCTGCCGTAGGAGTCCGTTTCTCCACCCCTTCAAGACCATACCCTAAGGGTCAGAAGGGTGGGAAAATGTGGTTCCGCAAATCTCAAGGAGTCACGGCTGACGCAAGAGGTCAGTTTACCCCCAGAGGCAGAGGGGGTAACAACAGCAGACACCGCCCGAGGGGCAGAGGGGGTCCGCAAAATCAGGGTAGCAGGGAGCCTCTCTCTGACAAACCCTTCCAGCATCCCTGAGATGTTGCCCGATAGTCAACCTTCGGAGGCAGTCGGGGGAAGATTGTCGCTGTACCCAAAAGCCCGGCTTTCCTGTACTCAAGACAAATGGGTACAGTCGATCATATTGGAGGGTTACAAAATTCTCTCTATCCAAACCCCAATTCAGCGAAAGGGAACCCTTCCAGACGTCCCACCCGGTCTAAGGGAACTAGCAGTATCAGAGATATCAAAACTGCTAGCAAAAAGAGCCATCCAGCCAGTCCCAGCAGACCAACTAGGATCCGGAATCTACTCAAGGTTCTTTTTGGTACCGAAAAAGACAGGAGACTGGAGACCAATTTTAGATCTCAGCAAACTAAACAAGTTTGTAAAGAGAACAAGATTCCGGATGGTCCCGCTACAGTCCATTCTACCCTTTCTGGGCAAGGACAATTGGATGTGCTCCATGGACCTTCAAGATGCGTACTATCACATCAAAATTCACAGGCGCCCCAGAAGGTTTCTCCGCTTTCGGCTGGGGGCCAGTCACTACCAGTTCAGAGCCCTGCCCTTTGGTCTCACTATAGCCCCCAGAGTGTTCACCAAATGTATGGCAGTGGTTACGGCTCACCTGAGACGTCAAGGATTCCAGGTGTTTCCATATCTAGACGACTGGCTCCTCACTGCCACCACCAGGCATCAACTTCTCCAAGCCAGAGATTACACCATTCACATTTGCAGAGGGCTGGGAATCTCTATAAATTTCGAAAAATCTGCCTTGTCGCCTTGTCAGTCTATTACCTTTATAGGCGCCAACTTGGACACCGTACAACTTTCAGCAAAGTTAACAGATGAAAGGGTCTTAGATATTCAAAACCATGTCCATGTTCTTCTTCAGAGCGACAAAATTCAGGCCAGGTATGTCCTGAAAGTATTGGGTCTTATGGCGGCCGTCATAACACTTCTTCCTCTTGCCCGTTTTTACATGCGTCTTGTACAGTGGATGATTTTCGCCCAATGGTCTTTTCAACGACTCCCTATGCATCACAAGATCATGATAACTCCAATTTGCAAAAGTCATCTGTCTTGGTGGATATTGTCCCCTCAAGTCCATCAAGGCAGACCCTTTGTTCCTCCCTCTCCGGTCGCCACGGTTACATCGGACGCCTCCCTGATTGGGTGGACGGGCATTTTCAGGGCAGGATGGTCCAATTACACTTGGCAACCTTTTGATTGCCACCGGCACATAAATGTCCTGGAGATGAGAGCAGTGCTTTTAACATTGCAAGCCCTCCACGACTCTTCCCCTGGGGACTATTGCAATCCAAACGGACAATATGTCCGTAGTGTGGTATATCAACAAGCAGGGCGGAACCAAGTCCTATCCCCTGTGTCGAGAGGCACTCAGACTTTGGCAATTGGCAATCTCTTCTCAGCGGTTTCTGATAGCAATGCATATCCCTGGGAAGTCCAACATCATAGCGGACAGGTTGAGCAGAGCTATACTCATGCCACACGAGTGGTCTCTCAAACAATCTGTGGTGGAAGAGATCTTTCAGAAGTGGGGCCTTCCTTG
Source organism: Protopterus annectens (assembly GCF_019279795.1). NCBI lineage: Eukaryota > Metazoa > Chordata > Ceratodontiformes > Protopteridae > Protopterus > Protopterus annectens. The sequence continues at coordinate 769,586,247 of NC_056745.1, read as the reverse complement.
CTGCAATCTTTTTGCTTCGCCTCAAAACAGCAAATGCCCCGACTTCTTCACACTCTTCCCCCTTCCAGGCCATCCCCCCAGAGACACTATAGTCCAATATTGGCCTCGGGGACTTCTCTATGCCTTTCCACCCCTTCCGCTAATACCACAAGTAATTCAGAAAGCAACCGCCTTGCAAGCCAAGATGAATCTCATTGCCCCTTTTTGGCCTCGACAGATATGGTTTCCGTTCCTGCACCGTTATCTTATTGGTACAGCCTTGGCATCTGGATCCAGTCCCAGATCTTTTGACCCATCAGTCGGGGCAGCTGCACCAATCCCTACATTCTCTCAACCTCACTGCTTGGTTGCTCCACTTCCGTCCCTAGCCAGGCTTCCTATGATTTCTAATCCCGTCCGGGATATCATAGTAGCTTCCCTTAAATTTTCCACCAGAAGGATTTACACTAGTAAATGGCAACGTTTCTCCTTCTGGGCAAAGGCTAAGAATATAGATCCCTTTACTGCTCCAATTCATTCGGTCTTGGACTTCCTAGCTGAAATTTTTCATTCAGGATCTTCTTCCTCCACAGTAAAAGTTCAGTTGGCAGCCATTTCAAATTTCCATATAGGCCTGTCGGACCGCAGCATCATGTCCTATAAGCTTTGCAAGGCATTCCTTAGAGGTGTATTTTTACTTAAGCCCCCGATCAAAGATCCTCCACCACAGTGGGATCTAAGTTTAGTCTTAACATCCTTGATTCTTCCTCCCTTTGAACCTGCGGCTTCCTGTTCATTGAAATGTCTTTCCTGGAAGACAATCTTCCTAGTCGCCATTACATCTGCTAGGAGAGTATCTGAGCTTCATGCCCTCTGCATTCGTCCTCCCTATTTAGTCTTCCACAAAGATAGAGTTTCTCTAAGGACTAATCCGTCCTTCTTACCCAAGGTGGCTTCGCAGACAAATTTAAATCAATCAATTGATCTTCCAGTTTTCTTCCCAAATTATTCTAATAGGGCGGAGCAAAAACTGCATTATCTGGATGTTCATCGCCAGCTGTGTTACTATTTGGACAGAACTAAACAAATCAGGAAATCTGATCAACTGTTTTTATCTTATGCAGAGAATAAGAAAGGCCTTCCGATATCTAAGGTAACCCTATCTAGGTGGCTGTCTTCTGTGATCACATGTATTTATCAGATCAGAGGTAGAGAGTTGACTTCTAGGCCAAGAGCCCATTCAACTAGAGCACTAGCTACATCTACAGCCTTTCAAGCTAGGCTACCAATAGACACTATTTGTGTGGCAGCCACATGGGCCTCTCCTCATACCTTTGTTTCGCATTATAAATTGGACTTGGCCTCCAGGAACAGGGCAAATTTTTGTTCCACCGTTCTCAAGAGTCTGTTCCAATGAGCCACCCAGGATTAAGGTGCTAGGGACGTGGTCCCATCCAGCAAGAATGAAGGCGAGATTGACAACTTAACATTAAGAAGTTGTGTACCTACCGTAACGTTCCATGTTAGTTGTCTTCTCTCGCCTTCTTTCTTGCGTCCCGCCCACCATCCCCCTAGCCTGGACAGACCGAGAAGATTTTCCTCTTCCTTGAAGAGTCCTGATCTAGCATTGCCAGCCTAATAGCTTGTCCTAGTGTAACTTTAGCTTAGATTGGGATCTTTGGTGGGGCTATCCCTTTTCCTCCTCCTCTCCAGTTGGAGGACTATGTTGCCTAATTTTTTCTTCAGCTACCAAACGAGATCTGGGTAGTTATCGCCTAGCATCATGGGATATAGGGTTGCCTCGAGCCGGTAAAATTAGCTCTCGAGCTTTAGTAAGTGGCCGAGTCGGAGCCGAGGATTGGCTCCGAACCCATCCAGCAAGAAAGAAGGCGAGAGAAGACAACTAACATGGAACGTTATGGTAGGTACATAACTTCTTATTAACATAGATTGCTTTCATCCTTCTAGACTTCTAGGGAAGGGATGTGAATTTAGCATGTATACCAATAACACTTTGTTTTACAGCACAATCAACCACTCCCTTGCCTGATAAAAAAGTGTGTTTGTGTGTGTGTGTGTGTGTGTGTGTGTGTGTATGTATATATATATATATATATATATATATATATATATATATAGTTAGAAAGCTTGTGAGGAAACTATTGCTCTTGTTATTTTTGTTGTACTTGGATCGCTTATCTGTGTACTTAAAGGATTTTTGACTGGAAACAGACTGACTACCCTGCTCGGATTACTGTTGAATACCTAATAATTCTGTAGAATATTTCAAATTATATATTTATTATTATGTTTTTGACTTGGGACGAGTTTAAGGTTGCTGCTACTTCTACCATTATCTGATCTGATTAATATAAAGTGATTAACTAGATATATAGGGATTGAAAATCTTCCACACAGAAAAGTTTCTTATACTGTTTTGTTTTTGGACCCACTATACTTGTTTAGTGGGTTGTTTGAGACTATGGGGATACCACAGTGATTACTTGTTTTTTTTTCAACTATTGAAGTACAACTTTCAGCCATGTCTAGCTTTCACATTGAGGTAATAAGTCATATTTAGCTTCTTCCAAAGTTTGTAAGGCTTTTATAAGGGGAACCTTTCTTCTTAGACCCCCATTTAAAGATCCCACTCCCCCGTGGGATTTGAATTTGATTTTTTACAGTCTGTGACCCAATCTCCCTTTGAACCATCAGCCAAATGTGAACTAAAATGTTATAACCTGGAAGTCTTTTTGTGGCCATTACCTCTCCTATAAGAATCTCAGAAAGTACAGTTGTGTACCTACCATAAATGTAGATACTGTTGCAGTCATTACACTTGGGTTATCCTGCTGGCAGGCTACCCGCAGTCAGCCTGAATTCCAAAGTCTTGGTCCGGCGTCGGTTGCTGTCGCCTCTTCCCTGACATCAGTGCACCAGGGTATATAAGATGCAGCCGACGCCATTTTCTTCAGTTTTTCTTGCCCCAGATGGCAGGTGCCCCCAAGAAGGTAGGCAATACATATTGTTTATAAACACATTCACTAAAATAAACAATGCCTTCATCTACAAGCAAATACACCACATAGGTTGTATAGGATGGAGAAGTATAGATAAGTCCCAGCAAAGAAAGGGGGATGGAGGGTGGGTAACCTGGACTGCAACAGTGAATACACTCGAACATCTACATTTATGGTAAGTACAATACTGCGGTGGTGGTGCTTCAGTAACATTGTCACCTCACAGTTAGACGTTGCCCGTTCGATTCTCAGTTACAGCGTCTTCTGTGTGGCGACATGCGTGAATGGGCATTCCTTCATTGAAGGTTGTGCGTTAGGCCCGGCAAGCCAGCACGTAAAACTCTACTGCCAATCATTAGCGGACCGGAGATCCGCTGTGGCGACCCCTAACCGAGAAAAGCAGAAAGACACAAACAAACACAACTGTACTATGTTCATCGTGTTTCACTGTTGCAGTCATTACACTTGGGTTGAATCCCAAAGCTGAGGTAGGGTGGCTGGTTCTAAATAGGATTAGGAGTGGCTATGAGGCCCGGCAGAACTGCAGTGGCAAAGCTTGCTCTGGATTTAGAGTAAAGAGGTAAGTGATAATGCTTGGTAAAAGTGTGCACTGAACTCCAAGTTGCAGCCTCCAAAATTTCCTTGGTTGGTACTCCTCTGAGAAAGGCTGCTGAAGTGGCTGCTGCCCTGGTAGAATGTGGCCTAATATTCTTAGGCACTGATTTGCCATGCTGTGCATAGCAGAAACTAACGCAGTGTCCTATCCATTTTGAAATAGCCTTTCCTTGTGATCCTGCAGCATATGCTACAAACAGTTGCTCAGTTTTTCTGAAAGCTTTTGTTTTGTCCAAGTAGAAGCATAGCTGCCTGTGTATGTCCAAAGAGTGCAGAAGTCTCTCCCCTTTATTCTGGGGATTTGGATAAAAAGTTGGCAAATGAATGGTTTGGTTAAGAGCCACACTGGATACTACCTTTGGCATGAATGTTGGGTTTGTCCTTAGAGAAACCTTGTCCAGATGAAAAATGATAAAAGTTTCTACTGCCATCAATGCCTGTAACTCTGAGACTCTTCTTGCTGAAGTTATTGCTAGGAGCAGAGCAGTTTTACATGATAAGAATTTTATCTCAGCTGTATTGGCTGGCTCAAAAGGAGGCAATGTGAGCTTTTCCAAGACAAAGTTGAGGTCCCATGTAGGTATCGGTGCTCTCCTTGCGGGTCTTATGTTTTTTGCCCCTCTGAGGTACTGTCTTAGCAGTGAATGTGAGAAAATTGGAGGTTCCATATTGTAATGAGCTGAAATGATAGAGGCATGGATCTTAATTAATGAGAAGGATAGGCCTTTGTCCGGCGTCTCAGTTAGGTATTGTAAAATCTCGGGAATATTTGGAACAAGTGCTTCGAGTCCTTGTGCCTGGTTCCAAGCACAGAATCTCTTCCATTTTTCTGCATAAGATTTCCTGGTGCTGGGCCTCCTGGCTTCCAAAATGACATCCATAACAGCTTTAGAGAGAGGTGTGTCCTGAGTGACTATATTATTTGTCATGTAGCCAGATTTAAGGTTCTGAGTTGGCTGTGCAGGATCTGATTGTTTTGTTGAGTCAGAAGATGTGGAATTTGAAGTAAAGTCTAGGCTGGGCCTTGAGACAAGCTCTTTAGGATTGGAGACCAGTGCTGGCGTGTCCAGTCTGGGGCAATCAGAATCATTTTTGGCTTCTCTTGTCTGACTTTTAGGAGTACCTTGGGGAGGAGAGGCAGGGGTGGAAAGGCATAAACTATTAGGGTTTTCCAGCTGAGTGATAGAGCATCCACTTTCCATGCTTGTGAGTGATAAGTCCTTGTGCAGAATCTCTGTAGTTGGCAGTTGTGAGGGGAGGCAAAAAGATCTATGTCCGGGCATCCCCATTTCCTTGTTATCATGCTGAAGACTTGTGGGTCTAGTTTCCACTCGTGAGGATCCATGAGGTTTCTACTTAGTTCATCTGCCAGAGTATTTTTCTTTCCTGGCGGGAATTGTGCCTGCAGATGTACTTGATAGGTCAGTGCTGTGTTCCACAAAGTCATGGCTTGCCTGCAGAGGGGGTAGGAATGTGTGCCCCCTTGCTTGTTTATGTACCACATAACTGTAGTATTGTCCGTCTTTAGCAATAGTTGTCCTGGATGTAGTAAATCCTTGAAGGCTGTCAGGGCATTCTGTACACCTAGCATCTCTTTTTGATTGATATGGAGATGTATTTGGTCCGCGGGCCACGTGCCCTGAATATATTTTCCTGCCATGTGTGCCCCCCAGGCATAATCCGATGCATCTGTTGTTAGTGTCTGCCTGGCTGTGGGTAAAGTGAAAGGCTGTCCCTTGTTGTCGTGACAGGCCAGTGCCCACCATCGAAACTCCTGTTGCAGGCAGGAAATAAGAGTTATTATTGTTTCCAGGCTGTGGCAATGTTGAGTCCAAACACTTTTTAGATACCATTATAGCTTCCTCATATGCAGTCTTGCATATGGAATTAGCAGGATGACATGAAGCCCAAAGCCTGCAGAATTTTTCTTGCAGGTAGCTGGGTCTTTGTTGCCATCATTTGAAAGTAATGAGTCAGTTGCCTTTGCTTGTCTGGCGTGAGATAAGCCATCTGGGCAGTTGTATTTAAGCTTGCACCCAGGAATATTATCTCTTGAGAGGGCACTAGTTTTGATTTATTTTCGTTTACTGTGTGCCCTAGGGAAATTAGTAATCTTTTTACAAACGCCAGATGCTTTAGTAGAATGTCCTTGCTCTCTGCTTGAATAAGGCAGTCGTCCAAGTAGGGATATATTTGAATTCCTTTTTGTTTGCAAAATGCAATTACTGGTGCCAGGCATTTTTTGAAGACCCTGGGCGCAGTAGATAAGCCAAAGGGCAGTGCAGAGAATTGGTAATGCATTGAGCCAGCTATGAATCTGAGGTATCTTCTGCAAGATTGTCTGATTGGAACATGCAGGTATGCCTCTTTGAGGTCCAAAGTAACTAGCCAAGCCTACTTGGCCAGCATGAGTAGAAGTTGCTGCAGTGTCAACATTTTGAATTTTGGAACATCCAGGAAAGTATTTAGAATAGACAGGTCCAGTATTGGTCTCCACGCTTTGTCCTTTCTGGGTACCAAGAAAAGTCTTGAGTAAAATCCTTGCCCCTGCTCTTGCTGTGGTACTTTTTGAATAGCCCTCATGTCCATGAGAGCAGAAATTTGTTTTTGTGCCTCTACCCATTGATTGTGTGGCAGGTCTGGTATACCTTTTGACCTTGGTAGGGTGTGAAAGTGGAACCTGTAACCCTGCGAAACAATATTCAGTACCTATTTGTCCTGGGTGATCATGAGCCAATTTTGTGAGAAAAGTGCTAGTTTTCCCCCTAAGGGTGCTGCCAAAAGGAAAGTGCTTGGCATTTGTAGAGGAAAGTCATTGAGACTGTTTCCTATAATGTTGAGATTTGTCTTCTCTGGCTTTGGGGACTGAAGCATCCCATTGTTTAGGTCTGTATAAACCTTGGGGCTGACTTCTGCCTCTTGGGCATCTGTATCTGCTTCTTTGTGGCCTCTCTGACACTGGAAAGGACCAATTTATTGAAGGCCAGTTCCTGCTAAATCTAGGTGGCTGGACCTGTAAGAAATCCTTTACTGTCTGCATTGATTTTGCTTTATCCTCCCATTTTCTTTAATATCTCTTCTGCCTTAACACCAAACAAAGTATCATGCTGTAGTGGAGTATCCAATAATTTTGCTTTAACATGATAGGTAAACTCTGTTCTTTTAACCAAGCATGCCTTTGAATGACAGAACCTGTAACTGCGGCTCTGCAAGATGCTTGTAATGAATCAAAACCACATTGCAAAGTATGCTTTCCCACTTGTTCAGCTGCATGCAATAAATCCTGCATTTCCTTGTTCTCAGGACATTCAGAGCTTGTAAGCATTTTCTGTTTTAGCAAAGACGTTAGGTATTGTTGATATTCAAACATGTGAAACTGACAGTTTAAAGCCCTTACAGCTAAAGTAGCAGAGGTGTAAACTTTCTTCCCCCATCTGTCCAGTGCTCTAGAATCCCTATCAGAGGGAACAGGGTTTTTTGCAGTGGAAGCCTTGACCCTTTGGGACCCTGAGAAATAGTTTTGGGATCAGCAGCAGGGTTTTTATAAAGAAATTTATGAGAGTCTGGGACCCTGTAGTACCTATCTGGCTTAACTGGTGCAGGGGGTAAAGAATCAGGAATCAAACTGGATTCAGAAAATACATCATCAACAACATCAAGTACAGGGGGGATAGCAAGGGGGCTGTGCTGAGGCACTAAAAGAAAGTCTCTGAGCCTTTTCTTGATTCTGAATAATCCTGGCTCTCCCAGTGGAAATGCTCCCTCATAGTGTGCAAGGTTTCCCCAAAAGAGTAGTCCTCAGGAGGAGAGGCTGAAGTGATAGATTCTTCAGCATCAGAGTCCTCGTAGGGAGGAAGAGAATATCCCTGTTCTGAAGAGGAATCAGAAGAAATAGAAACCTTGTCAGAGGAGTCATAGTCAGTGTCTTGCCTAGACCTTTTATCAGGAGGGGGATGGGAACCCCTGATCAAAGTAATTAGGTCCTCGGCCATTTTGAGCATCTGTTTCTTTGGCATAGATGACTGTCCAGGCGAATGCTGTACTTGTTTATTTGTCTTTAAAGGTGTTTTAGACTCTGCCTTGGCTGCTGAAGTGGTCTTGATAGTAAGCTGTGTAGGTCTGAAAACACCCTCAGAAGCCGATGCCTGCTCAGCGACTCCAGATCCATCTGAGGGAATTGTTTCCATAGGCCCAATACCTTGAGTTTCCAGAGGTCTAGCTGTCTCCTCGGAGGCGGCCTGTGGCTCTGAGGTAGCTGGTGTCAAGAGCTGCGAAAGCGCCTCACTGAAAACCGGCGAATCAACGACTGGCCTAGAAGAGGCTTCGTCATAGGTTTTGAACCTCGGATGCCTGTCTTTTTCTTTGTCCTTGAGCTTTTTATGGACTCCGGTCATCGGTTGTTCCGACAGCATTATATAGTTAAACCTTCGGCCAAAGTAATGTAAAGCAAAATCGAACCAACGCTTAATAGTGCGTTGGTTGAATCTAGCACAAAACCAACAACTAGCAACGTCGTGGTCAGGGCCTAGGCAAGGAGTACAGTAAGAATGAAAATCCTTATGAGGTATTTGCTTCCCACAAGAAATACAATTGTTAACTTTTACTGACATCGGTCTGGAGCAAGAAAAAGTTTCCCCAACGGGGTACTTAGCTTTATTGAAGACTTTGGATCTGAAATTAAATTTCGAAAATCTCAGGAGTCTGCCGACTGGCACTTACGAACTGCTTTTGCTTCGGGCACTGCACGGCAAGAAAGACTGAAGAAAATGGCATCGGCTGCATCTTATATACCCCTGGCGCACTGACGTCAGGGAAGAGGCAACAGCAACAGACGCAGGACCAGGACTTTGGAATTCAGGCCGACTGCGGGTAGCCTGCCAGCAGGATAACCCAAGTGTAATGACTGCAACAGTGAAACACGATGAACATCTTAAAGCCCTGTCTTCTAAGTCTCCTTATTTGAGTTTTCATAAGGATGTGGTGTCCTTATGAACCATCCCATCCTTCCTAACATGGTGTCAGAATCCAATATCAGTCATACTTTCAACCTTCCAGTTTTCATTCCAAAATGTGCAAACAAATCTACATTGGACAAAAATTTTCAGGAAATCAGATTGTTTCCTTTTCAGACTCAAAATTGGGCAAACCAGTTGCTGAAGTAACTTTAGCCAAATGGTTAACTGATTGTATTTCTTTTGTTTACAAAAAATTGGATTTGTCTTTGCCAAAACCTTTAAAGGCTCATTCCATCAGGTCTCTGGCAACTTTTTCTGTATTTTTGTCTGGATCTTCCTTGGCCAATATTTGTGCAGCTACAACTTGGGCTAATCCTTATACCTTTATTGCTGATTACAAATTGGATCTGCTCTCTAGGGGAAGATTGGCCTTTGGCTCAGCGGTGCTTAGTAATACCTTTCCTTAGAGTCTTTCTGAGTTTTAGGTAGCAGGGGACTCTGGTCCCATTTGTTGAGGAATGAATGGAAATGACAACATGAGGTAAAAAGTTATGTACTCACTGTAACGTGTTCCATCTGTGTTCATTTTTATTCTTCCTCAATTCCTTTCCTTCCAATCCTTTACCAGTTTGACTTCTGGAAGGATTAGAAGATGCTACAGGAACCAATGTTCCTTTATTTGAGCTGCAGATACTGTTATCTCACATCCTTGTTATGTGTTAATTACTGTATAAACTAAAAGGTCAGCAAACAAGATCTGAGGTATGGTAGGGGACTACTGCATTATCAGCTTGAAAGTTTGTGTTCCATGAGCTAAAAAAAGTGTTCGAGTCAGATCCGAACCTATTTGTTGAGGAAGAATGAAAATGAACAATGCAGATGGGTTGTTATGGTGAGCACATAACTTTTTTTTTTCATCTTGTTCTCTTTCCTTCAGTAAGTTTTCTCTTGATCCCCTTTCCAGCTCTGCTGCACTATCCTGCATCTTGGAACTGCAGATGCAGCCCTCCAACACCATCTAGCAGCTCCAGAGAGCACTTCACTTCCTTTCCTGCACAGATGGGGGTGGTTCATAATTGATAGCTGCTGGAAACTTTTGCCAAGACCTGATGCTGGTATTTCTAATCTATGTATTATTTTCTGTAAAAGCAGATGTTGAGAATAGTAATTTGTGTTTCATGCAACTTATTTTGTATGATTTGACACAGCAGCTCATGATATCAAGCATTTCTTTTTATTTTTCAGGTGTTATTAAAAATAGTAGATCAGTACAGACAGAAGCAGTATGTTGCCCCTCGGGTCGTGCAGCAGGCTTTAAGCTACTTGAATAAGGGTGTCAATCATTCAGTTACCTGGAAGCAAATGAAACCTCATATGCAGGTTAGTAGAGCACTATAGGTACGAGTCAAGAAGTGAAGACTGATTTAATTGCAATATTCCTGGTTGTATAAAATCATATTTTTCTAAAGTCTTCATTTTTGTTTCAGTTAGTAGTACAACTGTGTGTAAATTCATTGAAAAGAGCGAATACAGTGATGTTTCTCATACCTGCAGTCATTGGGGCCAGGTAAATTCATTGAAAAGAGCAAATACAGTGATGTTTCTCATACCTGCAGTCATTGGGGCCATTAGTTGTGAATTCTAATGTGTTTTTGAGTTTCTGACCTCTTTGCAAGTTTTCATAAATATATCAGGTTATACATTGGTATTTATGGTTTGTTTTTCAGGCTTGGAGGTTTGTTTTAGCATGTTTATTTACTGCCCCTCATGTTCATCAAGTCTGTGATTTTATCTCAGAATTTTGTTCTCCCCCTTCCCAAAAAATACATTCTGATTTAAGAAAGGTTGGTAAATGCCACACTGTGTACTTTCAGAAATGCTTCATGGCTGAAGTTCTGTTATGTTTCCTGTTTAAAAATTAATGTTGCTGTCTGTATCATTATTCATATGTGCGTAAGTATGGGTGGCCTTATTCTGTTCTGTTCTGTTTTTCTTATAATCCATCCATCCATCCACAGCCCCTTTTCCTGTTTTTGTGCATGGGGTTGGGATGTCACATCAACACTGACAATCATCTATATCCAAGGTTTACACCGCCAGGTGGCTAGCCCTGCTGTGGTAGTTCTTCCACACCACAGACTGCTCAGAATGCTCACTTAACACCCGTGGCCAGTTTAGAGTGTCCAGTCCACCTACTGCATGTCTTTAGAATGTGGGAGGAAACTGGAGCATCCAGAGGAAACCCACACTAACACAGGGAGGACATGCAGACTCCGCCCAGAAAGCACCCCAGCCAAGAATCGAACCAGGAAACCTCTTGCTGTGAGGTGACGACACTGTCCACTGTGCTGTCCAAAATGTGTCAACCGAGCATGACAGGAGTCAAACCTACAGTCTTCTGATTCATAGTCAGGCGTGTCTTTCTTGTAAGCCAACAGTAAATCTTTGCCGTCTTCATTTTTGTTAATTCATTCATTCATTTTCTGCTTCCTTTTTCTTGACACTGAAAACTAATTTGTGTAATAATTTTTTTTTTTTTTTTGTTAAATTCAAGAACAAGATTTCTACAGAGAAAACATTCAGCAGAAACTGCAGGGATTTTGAGTAGTGCAGTGATATAATTTGTATTCCCTGATAAATTAATGAGGAGGATTTTTGAAAGGTCAGAAGCAGGAATTATGGTGGGGGGAGGGGGTTCTCTCTGGCAAGCCATGTTTGAGCAGAAGAACCAGACAAGGGTGTCCTCTTTATCAAATGCTGTTTGCTTTATACTTGGAAATGTTGTCAAAGGAAATAAAATTCACAAATTCAATGATATATCTTGGTATGGTACCTGGGAAAAGTTAGCTGTATTTACAGATAATGTTATTTTGATAAATATGTAAAGGGCATTTCAGTGTTGTGGAACATTTTAAGGCAAGTCATTTTTTTGGTAATATAAAATAAGCTGAAATGAAGGCTATAGTGGTAAACTATGTACCCATGCATTAACTGGTTCAGAAATACCCATACTTATGGGGGCATGCTAAAATGAAGTAGTTAGGCTAAGGATATATGGGAATAAACTAACAAAATATAGAAAACGGAGAAACTGGAAGCTGTTGATTATGTGTGTAGATAGTCAGATGCAAGCAGTGAAAATGTATTTAGTCTCCATGTTATTCACATTTTTATCATTCAGATGAAATTTGGATGATAAAGTTGAAAAGAAGAAATTTATTTGGGGGGACAAAAGCAATGTGAGATAAGCTAATTCTACCTATAGAACAAGGTGCTTTTTTTTTTTTTAAACAAGAAACATCTTTATTAAATTATCACTTATGACACATGCAGTCTTATTTGTATAATTGAAAACAAACCATATTGACATAATGTTAGTTGCAAACATTATACTACACATATAAACTGTCCAGTCACTGTCAGTCAAACATTACATAGCTCATTCAAATCCTGCCTTCTTTTAAACCTCACCTGTTCATGTGCTGTTCCCACAGTTCCCATTTTTTCTACATAATTTGCCCCTACCCTTTTCTAAAGACATGTTACTATATTCACTACTTCTAGTACAGTTGGTTTAGACTTTGATTTCCATTTTCTGGTAATTGATTTTTGGCAACCACCATAATTAGACTCAGCAAGGCCTTACTATGTCTAGGGAATTCCGGTTCTCTGTCATAGCTCAAAAAAATTATTTCCTTATTTGTGCCAATTTGCTCACCGAGTATTTTTGATAGACTAGTCTCAGGTAATTTTGTAAGTCTGCCAACTGATCACACTCCCAGAAAATATGTTCCCAGTTACTTCTTTATTCCCCATCGCAACTCCAACATTTGCTATCTACCGGAGTAAACGTTTTTTTGGAATTTATATTTAGAGTATACAAATATCTATGTAAACATTTCCAAACAGAGAGACTAAATTTTCTAGGCTTTGTTGCATATTTAGGAGACATACATATATCCTCCCACTGTTTCTTTGTTTGTTGCTTATCCAATCTCTCTTCCTAGTCCTTTCTAACCTCGTCTGATTGAGTCTTATAGTTATCATGCAATATTGTACATACTGTACTAATTATTCCTTTTTAACAGCAGCTTATGCTGTAGATTCTACTAAAAACTCTACCAGTGCTAGTGTTTCACTTAGGATCCCCCATTTATTTCTCTTTGTCTGTACTCTGATTGATAATCAGTCCTTATTTTCTTTGCCAGTGGTTCTAAATATAATGTAAACAACTAAGGAGAAAGTGGGCAACCCTGCCTGGTTCCTCTACTGAAGCAGAAGTTATCAGAGGACCCTACCCACTTTAATTCACACCTCCGATCCCAAGTATATTCTTCTAATCAACCTTATAATCTTATTAGGAAAAGCAAATGGTTCCACTGCCCTGCTTGTGAAATCTGTCTACTCTGTCAAATACTTTCTCTGCATCAAGACCCACCAATAAAAGTGGTACTTTCTTACATTCTCTGATACCAGTCTTTGATATGGAAGGCAATCTGTAGCCTGCAGTCCAGATAAATTCTTGTCCTCTTCCCATTCTTTTACCTTTTCCTTTCTGTTTATTTACTCCCAATGCCTTGGTTCTTTTGCCAGTTTTCTCGAGTAAATTCCAGCCCCCTCTTGCCTGTTGTCTGTATCCCTAATTGCAGTCATCCCTATCAGCAGAATCTCCTTTCTCCATTCCCATGTTGGCTTAATTCTTAGAATACTTTTTACTACTTTATGAATATAATATGTATGGTTATTGTTATTCTTAAGTATCTGCATCCAAAATCCTAGTCTTTTCTTCTTTCTTGAGCTTTCCCCCACTGTTTCGTCATCATCTCTTTCCACTTTGAATTATAGGTTTCTGTTTGTGCTATGTATAGGAGCCTTAACTGTGTAGCTCTGAAATACCCCTTCAAATCAGGTAAACCCAGACTACCTTGCTGTATTGGAAGAATCAGGTTATGCCACTCTGCTATAACTGTCTTCCCTTCCCAGATAAAATCCTTCATCTCTTTATTAATTGCTATCTACAACTTCTCCTCTGGTTGGTAAAAATATGGTTGACCTGTATATAAAACTATAGGGACTAAAAACATTTTAACTGGTTATTTCTTGCTATCCATATTCACAAAGCAGAGGTTCCAGTTTCTCAGTTTTTGTGTTATGTTTGTACTCTCTTTCTACATATCCTTAGCTGCTGTACCAGAATCCTTTTTAATCAATACTCCTAAGTATTTCATTTTATCATATCCCGATATATGTGAATAATGCTGAACCATTTCATGTGTGGGTACATAATTTACAGCTATTGCCTTTGTTTTAGCTTCATTAAGTTTGTATATCGAAAAGATTTGAAACTGTCTCAAAATGTTCCATAACACTGAAATATCCTTTTTCTGGGTTTTATCAGGTTTAAGTAAATGCCATCTGCAAATAGAGCCAGCTTTTCTTGACTTTCTGATTCTAAATGTCTGAGTTCCTTATTTTCTTTGCCACTGGTTCTAAATATAATGCAAATAACAAAGGGGAAAGAGGACACCCCTACCCAGTTAATCTACTCAAACAGAGATTATCAGAGAGGAACTGCCGTATCCTCCAAATCAACCTTATAATTTTATCAGGGAATGGAAATGCTTCCATTGCCCTGCTCATAAACTCCTAGCTTCCTCTGTCAAATGCGTTCTCTGCATCAAGACCCATCAGCAATGGTGGTATTTTCTTACATTCTTCCTCCATCTGTTTCATCAACATTCTGTTAATGTTGTGAAATGTTTGTCTCCCCTCCACTAAACCACATTGATCCATATTTATCAATTTTGGCATCACCTTTGCTATTCTTTAGCCATTATAGACATACACTATAATCATGGTCTAAGATTGAAATGAGCTGTATGAAGCTGGATCCAATGGTTCTTTACCCCCTTTAGATATTACAGCCACCCACTGATTTTCTTCCAGGATGTTGATGTTCTTCGTGTTTCACTGTTGCAGTCATAACATTTGGGTAATCTGCTGGCAGGTTGCCCTCAGATGGCCTGAATAACAAAGTCTTGGGTCCTGCGTCGGTTGCGGTCTCCTCTTCCATGACGTCAGGTCGTCAGGGGTGTAAAACATGTAGCCGACGCCATTTTCATCAGTCTTTCTTGCCGTGCGGTGCCCGAAGCAAAAGCAGTTCACAAGTGCTGGTCGGCCGACTCCTGAAATTTTCGTTTTCGAGTTTCAGTACCGAAGTCTTCAAACTAAAGCTAAGTACCCCGTTGGGGAAACTTTTTCTTGCTCCTTACTGATGTTAGTAAAAGTTAATAATTCTATTACTTGTGGGAAGCAAATACCTCATAAGGATTTCCATTTGTACTGTATTCCTTGCCTAGACCCTGATCACAATGTGCCTTGCTGTCGGTTTTGTGCTAAATTTAACTAACACACTATTAAGCGTCAGTATATTTTTGCTTCTAAATATTTTGGTTCAAGATTTAACTGTCCTGAAATATCATCAGTTAGCAATCAGACTACTGGAGTTCACAAAAAACGCAAGGAAAAAGACAGAGACAGACCGTCGAGGTCCCAAACCAACGACAAAGATTCTCCTAAGCCATTCGCTGGTTCGCCGGTACTCAGTGAGGCACTTTTGCAGCCCCTGATGCCCACTACTTTTGAGTCGCAGGCCTCTATCGAGACCCGTTTGGAGTCCGGTATGCCACGAGATTCTGCAAGTATTGAACCCGCGGATGTCCCTCTTTTGGATGGGTCCGGAGCCGCTGAGCAGGCACCGGCTTCTGAGGGTTTTTCAGGCCTCAACATTTGTATATTAAACCGATGCCATCATTAAAAACAAGGCCAAAACCAACTTTTATGTCTAAAAAACCGACACCACGTGTTCAGGCCCCTGTGCCTAAAAAACAAATGATAAAAATGGCCGAAGATTTAATTACCTTGTTCAGGGGTTCACAACCCCCCCCCCTGCTAAGAGGCCTAGGCAAGGCACTGATTATGAATCTTCAGATCAGGTTTCCATTTCTTCTGATTCCTCTTCCGATCAGGAATTTTCTGTTCCACCTTGTGAGGACTCTGATGCAGAGGAATCCATCCCTTCTGCTTCTCCTCCTGAGGATTACTCTTTTGGAGAGACTTTGCATACTTTAAGGGAACATTTTCACTGGGAGAGTTAGGACTTCTCAAAATCTAAAAAGAGGCTTAGGGATTTTCTTCTTCTTCCTGAGCATAGGCCTTTGGCAATACCTCTAGACATTGTTGATGTGTTCTCGGAATCAAGCATGGCTCCTGATTCCCTGCCCGGCTCCTAGTAAGCCAGACAGATATTGCAGGGTTCCTGACTCCCACATATTTCTTTTCAAAAATCCTGCTGCTGACCCTGAAACTATTTCTCAGGGTCCCAAGGCTGTTAAGGCTTCTACAGCCAAAAATCCTACCCCTTCTGATAGAGATTCCAGGGCACTGGAGAGATGGGGAAAGAAGCTTTATACGTTTGCAACCTTGGCAATCCGGGCTTTAAACTGCCAGATGTTCATCGCGTTACACTGCTACAGTCATTACACTTGGGTTATCCTGCCGTCAGACGGTACTCCAGTCGGCCTGAGTTCTAAAGTCTTGGTCCGGCATTGGTTGCTGACTCCTCCTCCCTGACATAATTGTGACAGGGGTATATAAGATGCAGCCGACGCCATTTTCTTCAGTCTTTCTTGCCGCGTGGTGCCCAAAGCAGAAGCAGTTCGCAAGTGCCGGTCAGCCGACTCCTGAGATTTTCATTCCGAATCCAGAACCGAAGTCATCTACAAAGCTAGGTACCCCATTGGGGATACTTTTTCTTGACTCAGACCGATGTCAGTATAAGTTAATAACTGTATTTCTTGTGGGAAGCAAATACCTCATAAGGATTTCCACTCCTATTGTAATCCATGCCTAGGCCCAGACCACGACGTCACTGATTGTCGGTTTTGTGCTAGGGTTTAACAAGCGCACTATTAAACGTTGGTTTGATTTTGCCCGACATTGTTTTAGCAGAAAATTCAATTACACCATGCCATCGGAACTTCCGACGACCGGAATACATAAAAAGCAGAAAGACAAGAACAGGCATTCGAGGCCCAAAACTGAAGACGAGGCCTCTTCTAGGCCGGTCGCCGGTTCTCCAGTTTTCAGCAAGGCGCCTACGCAGCCCCTGACGACCGCTTCCACAAAACTACAGACCGCCTCCGACTCCCACATGGAGCTGGCTGGGCCTTCGAACGCTCTAGGTTTTCAGCCTACCGAAACTAACCCTTCAGAGGGAACCGAAGTAGCTGAGCAATCCACAGCTTCAGAGGGTGTTTTCAGACCTACCCAGTTAACCATTAAACCCTCTGCTAAGTCTAAGCCCCCCTTTAAAACAAAGAAACAGACACAGCATTCTCCAGGACAGGCTTTCATGCCTAAGAAACAAATGCTAAAAATGGCCGAAGACCTAATCACCCTGATCAGGGGGTCCCATCCTCCTCCTGATAAAAGGCCCAGACAGGATGCAGACTATGAATCTTCCGACCAGGTGTCCATTTCCTGAGATTCATCCTCAGACCTAGGATATTCTTTACCCCCTTATGAGGATTCTGATGCTGAGGAATCAATTCCATCAGCCTCTCTGCCTAAGGACTACTCCTTTGGGGAGACCTTACATACCATGAGGGAGCATTTCCATTGGGAAGGCCAGGATTACTCAGAATCCAAGAAAAGGCTCAGAGACTTCCTTTTATTTCCTCAACACAGACCCCTTGCTATTCCGCCAGTGTTAGATATTGTGGATGATGTGTACACTGAGTCCAGCTTAAACCCTGACTCCTTACCCTCAGCCCCAGTTAAACCTGATAGATATTACAGAGTCTCTGACGCACAAATTTCTGTACAAAAGCCCTGTTGCTGACCCTGAAACTATTTCTCAGGGACCCAAAGGGATTAAGGCCTCATCAGCAAAAAACCCAGTTCCCTCTGACAGAGATTCCAGAGCATTAGACAGATGGGGAAAGAAAGTATATACGTCTGCAACTTTAGCAATGAGAGCCTTAAATTGCCAGTTTCACATGCTAAAATATCAGCAATTTTTGATGTCTCAGTTGAAACAAAAGATGCTTCCAGATTCAGATCCTCCTAATTTTAAAGAAGTGCAGGATTTATTGCATGCAGCTGAACAAGTGGGAAAACATACTTTGCAATGTGGGTTTGATTCCTTAGAGGCCTCCTGTAGAGCAGCAGTTACAGGCTCTGTCATTAGAAGGCATGCTTGGTTAAAAGAACATACGTTACCAGATCATGTTAAGGCAAAATTATTGGATGCACCTTTGCAGCAGGATGTGTTGTTTGGAGTTAAGGCAGAGGAGGTATTAAAGAAGATGGAGGATAAGGCAAAATCTATGCAAACAGTGAAGGATTTCTTACAGGTTCAGCCTCCTCGTTTTAGCAGAAATTGGCCAACAAAGAATTGGTCCTTTCCAATCACAGACAGACCTCAAAGGGGCAGATATAGACATCAGGCACAAGGCCCTTACAGGCCTTGACAATGGGGTACACCAGGCCAGAAAGAAGGGGAAGACAGGCCACAACCTCAATGACTTCCCACTACAGCTGCCAAACAGCTCTCTTGGCAGCCCCTTAGGAGGAAAACTGACACTTTTCTATCACAATTGGCATTGCATCACCAAAGACAAATGGGTTCTCAGCATTGTATCTCAAGGTTACAGGTTCCACTTTCACACTCTGCCAAGGTTAAAAGGAATGCCAAATCTGCCACCAAATCAATGGGCAGAGGTTCAAAAACAAATTACAGCACTCTTAGACATGAGAGCTATTCAAAAGGTACCACCACAGGGGCAAGGACAAGGATTTTACTCAAGACTCTCTCTGGTTCCCAGAAAGGACAAAGCCTGGAGACCCATTCTGGACCTTTCTTCTCTAAACACTTACCTGGATGTTCTGAAATTCAAAATGTTGACACTACAGCAGCTGCTTCCCATGCTGGGCAAGAAAGCTTGGCTCGTGACTTTGGACCTCAAGGAGGCATGCCTGCATGTCTCTATCAAACAAAACTGCAGAAGATACCTCAGATTTCTAGCTGGTGTACAATGCACTATCAATTCTCTGCACTGCCCTTTGGCTTATGTACTGCGCCCAGGGTCTTCACAAAGTGCCTGGCACCAGTAATTGCATTTTGCAGGCAAAAAGGAATTCAAATTTATCCATACCTGGACGACTGCCTGATTTAAGCAGAGAGCAAGGACATTCTTCTAAAGCATCTGGCATACGTAAAAAAGTTAAGTTGCCTGGGGTACACAGTAAATGAAAAGAAATCACAACTAGTGTCCTCACAACAGATAATATTCCTGGGTGCCAGCTTGAACACAACAGCCCAGATGGCTTATCTCACGCCAGACAAACAAGGACAACTGACTCAATACTTTCATTTGATGGCAACAAAGACCCAACTCCCTGCAAGAAAAATTCTGCAGGCCTTGGGCTGGGTCTACTTTACATTACCGAACCGACAATTCACCGACACACAAAACACCGACCCCAAATAACCAAAAACACACAACACCGACAACTCACAAAACCGAACACCATTACACCGACACAAACAACGTAAACTACATGACACACAATAACATATCCACTAACCTTAACCCTAACCCTAAGGTCCGACACTACCGCACAGTTACCCTACCCGCACCCTAACCCTAACTCACTTAACCCACCCCTACACCTAAAGACTGTCACTATCGCACACTTCACCTACCTGCACCCTAACCCTAACTCACTTAACCCACCCTAAAACATAAAGCCCGTCACTATCGCACACTCACCCTACCCGCACTCTAAACCTAACTCACTTAACCCATCCCTAAACTACAGTCTGTCACTATCACACACTTACCTTACCCGAACCCTAACTCCGACACTGCCACACACTCACTTTTCCCACACCCTAACCCAAAATCCCACAATATCGCACACTTACCTGACCGCTTCTAAATCCGTCACTATCGCACACTTACCGAGTCGCGCTCACACGTTACCCTTGTCGGTCTTTCAGCTGTCGGCAAATCACCATTTCGGTCAACTTACCTGTCGGTTGTTTTGTCTCGGTCTTCTGCGTGTCGGTGAAGTGTTGGTTCGGTAATCTAAAGGAGACCCCTTGGGCTACATGGCATTTTGCATACTACTAATTCCATATGCCAGACTGCATATGAGGAAACTACAATGGTACCTAAAGAGTGTATGGTCTCAACACTGTCAAAGTTTGGAAACAGTTATACCACTAATTCCTTGCCTTCAACAGGAGTTTCGATGGTGGGCCCAAGCTTGTCACCTCAACAAGGGACAGCCTTTTACTCAACCCACAGCCAGGCAAACACTGACAACAGATGCATTGGATTACGCCTGGGGAGCACACATGGCAGGAAAATGTATTCAGGGCGAGTGGCCCATAGAGCAAAGACATCTCCACATCAATCAAAAAGAGATGCTAGCTGTACAACATGCAATTATAGCTTTCAAGGACCTGCTGCATTCAGGACAACTACTACTAAAGACAGACAACACCACAGTTATGTGGTACATAAACAAGCAAGGGGGCACACACTCCTACCCCCTCTGCAGACGAGCCATGACCTTGTGGAACACAGCTCTAGACTGCCAAGTTCAACTGCAAACACAATTCCTGCCAGGAGAGAAAAACACACTGGCAGACAACCTAAGCAGAAACATCATGGACCCCCACGAATGGGAATTGAATCCATAAATGTTCAGAATGATAACACAAAAATGGTGGAGCCTGGACGTAGATCTGTTTGCATCCCCAATGAATTGCCAGTTACAGAAATTCTGCACAAGGAGCTACCGTCCACAAGCATGGAAAGTGGATGCCCTCTCATTCAGTGGGAAAAACCTGCAAGTAATCGCTTTCCCTCCTTTACCTCTCCTTCCAAAGGTACTCATAAAAGCCATGCAAGAAGAGCTAAAGATGATCCTGATTGCACCAGACTGGCCACACCAGCACTGGTACCAAATCTTAAAGAACTTAGCACAAGAACCACCCTAGATTTTGCCTCAAATCCCACAGTTGCTGACACAGCACAACAATCAGATACTTCACAGCCAGCTAAAGACCTTAAACCTAGCTATATGGAAAATTCCTTAGTCAAGCAAGCAATGCCTCTCTCCAAAGCTGTTATGGATGTCATTCTGGAGGCCAGAAGGCCTAGCACCAGGAAAGCCTACTCGGATAAATGGAAGAGATTCTGTGCCTGGAACCAAGCACACAGCCTTTGACGCTCTTGTCCCAAACATTCCTCAGATACTTCAATACTTAACTGAGATGCTGGACAAGGGCCTCTCCTTCTCATCCATCAAGATCCACGCCTCAGCCATTTCTGCTCATTACAACATGGATCCACCAATTCTTTCTAATCCTTTGCTCAAACAGTACCTCATAGGCTAAAAACATAAGACCGCCCCGTAGAGCACCTACACCAAATTGGGACCTAAACTTTGTTTTGGAAAAATTAACTTTACCTCCTTTTGAGCCAGCTAACACAGCAGAATTAAAATACATCTCTTGGAAAACTGCTCTGCTACTGGCAATAACATCAGCACGAAGAGTTTCAGAATTACAGGCACTAATGGCAGTGGAACCTTTCCTCATTTTCCACCAGGACAGGGTGTCTTTAAGAACTAATCCTACGTTTATGCCAAAGGTGATATCAAGTGTGGCTCTAAACCAAACTATTCACTTGCCAACTTTTTATCCAAAACCACAGAACAAAGGGGAGAGACTACTACATTCTTTGGACATTCACAGGCAATTACGCTTCTACTTGGACAAAACAAAAGCTTTTAGAAAATCTGAGCAATTGTTGGTAGCATATGCTGCAGGAACACAGGGAAAAGCCATTTCAAAACAGACTATTTCAAAATGGATAGGACATTGTATGCATTTCTGCTATACTCACTTTGGGAAACCTGTACCTAGCAGCATTAGCTCTCACTCCACCAGGGCAACAGCCACTTTAACTGCCTACCTCAGAGGAGTACCTACCAAGGATATTTTGCAAGCAGCAACATGGAGTTCTGTGCATACCTTCACCAAGCATTACCATTTGCCTTTATACTCCATATCCAGAGCAGGCTTCGCCACTGCTGTACTGCAGGGCCTTATAGCCACCCCTAATGCTTTATAGATCCAGCCTCCCCACCTCAGCTTTGGGATTCCACCCAAGTGTAATGACTGCAGCAGTGTAACACGATGAACATAGTACAGTTTTGTACCTACCATAAATGTAGATGTTCGAGTGTAAACACTGCTGCAGTCCAGGTTACCCTCCCTCCTTCCCCTCTTACTTTCTGGTATGTACCTAGGTCATCTACCCTTTACTACCTATGGGGAGTATTTGCTGGTAACTGAAAATGGTTGTTTGCTTTTCTTTTGTATATTTTACTAGCAATTTGAATTGCCTACCTATTTGGGGGCACCTGACATCTGGGGCAAGAAAAACTGAAGAAAATGGCATCGGCTGCATCTTATATACCCCTGTCGCACTGACGTCAGAGTGGAGGCGACAGCAACCAACGCCGGACCAAGACTTTGGAACTCAGGCCGACTGGGGAACCGCTTGACGGCAGGATAACACAAGTGTAATGACTGCAGCAGTGTTTATACTCGAACATCTACATTTATGATAGGTACAAAACTGTACTTTTCATATGCTTAAATATCAACAGCATATTGTGGGCTTACTGAAACAGAAAATGATGTTGATTTCTGATTTTGTGGAAAATAGAGTTACAGGATTTATTGCATTCAGCAGAACAGGTTGGAAAGCATACTTTGCAATGTGGTTTTGATTCCTTGGAGGCCTCTTGCAGGGCCGCCGTAACGGTATCTCTGATAAGAAGGCATGCCTGGCTCAAGGAGCAAAATCTGCCTGATCATGTCAAAGCTAAATTGTTGGATGCCCCTTTACAGCAGGACAGTCTGTTCAGTAATAAGGCAGAATGGGTTTTAAAGAAAATGGAAGACAAAACTAAATCTATGCAAACTGTAAAATATTTCTTGCAAGTGCAGCCACCCAGGTTCAGTAGACACTGGCCTACTAAGAATTGGTCCTTTCCTGTGTCCAACAGAGCCGCTCAGAGCAAACCCAGATGCTCCAAAGGCTCCAGATATCAATCACAAGGATCTTACAGGTCAAAGCAATGGGGTGTCTCCACCTCCAAATCAGGAGGTAACAAAGCACAGCCCTACAGTAAACAGTCTCAATGACTTTCCTCTGCTATATCCAAGCACTTATCTTTTGGCAGCCCCCTTGGGGGGAAAACTAGCACTTTAAGCTCAAAATTGGCATTTAATTACCCAGGACAAGTGGGTATTGAACATAGTATCCCAGGGGTACAGATTTCATTTCCACACGTTGCCAATTCCAAACTGATGGCCAGATCTGCCACCAGACCAGTGGGCAGGAACGCGTCATGTCCCTCATGGATATAGGGGCTATTCAACCAGTGC
The DNA here is from genome assembly GCF_019279795.1 of Protopterus annectens. Lineage (NCBI taxonomy): Eukaryota > Metazoa > Chordata > Ceratodontiformes > Protopteridae > Protopterus > Protopterus annectens. The sequence goes on along the minus strand of NC_056745.1, from coordinate 769,563,142 downwards.
CAGAAAAGGAAAAAGGACAAGGATTTTATTCAAGACTTTTCCTGGTACCCAGAAAAGACAAATCATGGCGTCCAGTTCTGGACTTATCAATTCTAATGCCTGGTTGGTAACTCTAGACTTAAAGGAGGCATACCCTGCATATCCCAATAAGGGAATCTTGCAGAAGATACCTCCGCTTCAAAGCAGGCTCTTTGCATTACCAATTCTCTGCACTGCCTTTTGGCTTATGTGCTGCGCCCAGGGTCTTTACAAAGTGCCTGGCACCAGTAATTGCATTTTGCAGACAAAGAAACATTCAAATTTATCCTTACCTGGACAATTGTCTCATTCAGGCAGTGGACAAGGACACTCTTCTTCAACATCTGGCGTTTGTAAAAAGGCTTGTAGCACGCCTAGGGTACACCATAAATTAAAAGAAATCACAACTGGTACCTTCTCAAATAATTACATTCCTGGGTGCAAGCTTGAATACAACTGCCCAGATGGCTTACCTCACGCCAAACAAACAAATTCAATTGACAACATACTTCAAACAAGTGGCAACAAAAACCCAGCTATCTGCAAGACAAATTCTGCAGGCTTTGGTGTTCATGGCATCCTGCATTCTACTAATTCCATATGCGAGACTGCATATGAGGAAACTTCAGTGGTATCTAAAAAGCTTATGGAGTCAACATTGTCATAGCCTAGAAACAATGATTCCTCTCATTCCCTGCCTGCAACAGGAGTTTCTTTGGTGGGCAGAGGCATGTCACCAAAACAAGGGGCTGTGATTCACTCTACCCCCTGCCACCCAAACCGTAACTACAGATGCATCAGACTATGCTTGGGGGGGCCCATCTGGCAGGGAGATGCATTCAGAGCAAATGGAGCCCAAACCAAATGCATCTACCTATCAACCAGAAAGAAATGCTAGCAGTTCAGAATGCTCTGACAGCCTTCAAAGACTTCCTTCATCCAGGACAACTACTGATAAAGACGGACAACACCACAGTTATGTGGTACATAAATAAGTAGGGGGGGTACCCACTCCTACCCCCTTTGCAGACTAGCCATGGCCTTGTGGAACACAGCCTTGACTTACCAAATACATCTTCAAGCTCAATTCCTGCCAGGAAAGCAAAATACTCTGGCAGACAATCTAAGCAGAAATCTTATGGACCCGCACAAATGGAAACTGGATCCACAAATCTTCAGCATGTTAACACAAAAATGGGGGAGGCCAGACATAGATCTATTTGCCTCTCCCCAAAACTATCAGTTGGACAAATTCTGCACAAGAACTCATCACAAAAAAGCATGGAAAGTTGATGCTCTATCTTTCAGCTGGAAGAACCTATCAGTCTGTGCCTTTCCCCCTCTGCCTCTACTCTCCAAGGTCTTACTAAAAGTCAGACAGGAAAAAACAAAAATTATTCTAATTGCTCCGGACTGGCCTCGCCAACACTGGTACCCGCTTCTAAGGAATATGTCACACCTTCCTCCGTGGTACTTGCTTCAAACACCTCACCTGTTGTCTCAGCAGAACTATCAAATTCTGCACACTCAGCTACAAACTCTGAATCTTGCAGCATGGCTAATCAACTAATTTCACCAACCACATCTCTCAGTAAACCTGTGATGGATGTCATTTTGGAGGCCAGAAGGCCTAGTACTAGAAAATATTATGCTGATAAATGGAAGAGATTCTGTGCTTGGAACCAAGCACAAGGAATAGACACAGAAAAGCCCAATATTCCTCAGATTTTGCAGTACTTAACTGAGATGCTTCACAAGGGCCTATCTTTTTCTTCTATAAAATACATGCCTCTGCCATCTCGGCTCTTTACAACACAGAGCCTCCCCTCTTTTCTCATCCCCTGCTAAAACAGTACCTCAGAGGGGCCAAAAATTTAAGGTCTCCCAGAAGAGCGCCAACTCCTGCATAGGACCTCAATTTTGTGCTGGAAAAACTCACCCTACCTCCTTTTGAACCAGCAGCTACTGTGGATATAAAATTTCTTTCTTGGAAGACGGCCTTTCTTTTGGCAGCCACTTCAGCTAGAAGGGTTTCAGAACTACAGGCTCTCATGGCAGCGGAGCCTTTTATTATATTTTACCCGGACAGGGTGGCCCTCAGGACAAATCCTTCTTTTATGCCTAAGGTGGTATCCAGTATGGCTCTTAACCAGACCATTCACCTGCCAAAGTTTTTCCCAAATCCGCAGGACAAGGTGGAGCGGATTCTACATTCATTGAATGTACACAGACAACTAAGATTCTACTTAAACATGGCAAAATCTCTAAGGAAGTTTGAGCAACTACTGATGGCATTTGCTGCAGGATCAGAGGGGAAGGCTATATCAAAGCAGACTATTTCTAAATGGATAAGCCATTGCATTAGTTTCTGCTACTTGCACCATGGTAAATCTGTACCCAGGGGGATCAGATCCCATTCCACCAAGGCTGCCTCTACTTCAGCAGCTTTTCTCAGAGGGGTCCCTACCAGAGACATTCTAGAAGCTGCTACTTGGAGCTCAGTTCATACGTTTACAAAGCATTACCATTTACCTTTCTTTTCTAAATCCAGGGCAGGCTTTGCCACTGCAGTCCTGCAGGGCCTTATAGCTGCTCCTAATGCTGTTTAGTTCCATCCTCCCATCCATAGCTTTGGGATTCTACCCAAATGTAATGACTGCAACAGTGAAACATGAAGAACATAGTACAGTTGTGTACACTTACCATAAATGTAGATGTTCGAGTGTATTCCCTGTTGCAGTCCGGATTACCCACTCGCCAGCCCCCTTTCTATACCTTTTCTTTCCTTAACTATGATCAAAAGCCTTTGTGGTGCATTTGCTTTTAGTTGAAGGTAAATTTTATGCGTTCTAAAGTGCATTTATATATATATATATATATATATATATATATATTTTTTTTTTTTTTTTTTTGCTCCCCATTTAGGGGGCACCTGACATCTGGGGCCAGAAAAACTGATTAAAATGACGTCGGCTGCATGTTTTATACCCCTGACGACCTGACGTCATGGAAGAGGAGACAGCAACCGACGCAGGACCCAAGAATTTGCTATTCAGGCCGACTGAGGGCAACCTGCCAGCAGATTACCCAAATGTAATGACTGCAACAGTGAATACACTCAGACATCTACATTTATGGTAAGTGTACACAACTGTACTGTGCTTCCCTCCTCTTAAAATGCTGTTAAACAAAAAATTCCAGATCTTTACTAGTTTTTTCCCCCCAGCTTCCAAACTTCCACAGGAATACCATCTGTTCCTGGGGATTTTCCTGTGGATTGGTTATATATCAACATTTTTAACTCATCTCCTCCTATCCTAACTGTTAGTGATTGAGCCTCATCTACCTCTAAGCTTGGCATATTTAATTCTTCCGTAAACATTTCCATTTGTACCTTTTCTTGATTTCCATATTTCTCTGCTTTATACAGACTTTCATAAAATTTCTGAAATATTTCTAATACCACTATAGGATCTCTTGTTAATCTTCCTTAGGTGCCTAAGCTTGGGGACAGCCCTTTGTACTTTCTGTTGCCCAAGTCGTCGGGCTAAAAGTTTTTGTGCTCTGGAGTTATCAGAAAACAGTTGCTTAACAGCAGTCTTTCTAAGCTCATGCATATTATTGAGGTACTCCCTCATTTTCTGTTTAGCATTCTGCAGTTGTTCCTCTTCTTGTTCTGTGAGATTCCCTCTACTCTGCAATGCTTTAACCTTTGTCATTCTCTCTAAATAATTGTTACTTCTTAACGATATCTCTCTTTCTTTTATTTCCACCCTATTTTTAAACTTAATTTTATTTCACTCTCTACTGTATTTTCAGAAGAAAATTGCTATCTTCTTTAATAACTCCCAAATGATGTCCACTACCCATTCCTTAAATTCCTCTGTTTTCAACAGATAGTTGGGAAAGCACCAGCGTCTCATTTTTTTCATTACTCTTCATTTTTATTTTAGTTATTATTGATGAGTGTTCTCAAGTAGTTATTGGATACGTATCAAACTTTCAGTTAAATGTGCATGTTCATGTAAAATACAAGTCCTGTCTAGGCTAGTCCAATTTTTGTATCTTGGGAAATATGTAAATTCACTCTGAACTCCTACTACTGAATTCACATTTTCCATGCCAAATATTTTCTTAAATTTCTTCAAAAGTGTACTCTCCTTTGTTATATTTTGCCTTTTGGGCCCCCAGATACATCTTCACTACAGCACATTAAATTCTAGTCCCCACCTATAAGTAATATTCCATGCTGAAAGCTGATTATTTCTTCCATAATTTTCTTAAGCTTGATTATTGCAGTTTTAGGTGGAATATAAATGCCATTGTAAACCTTCTCCCTTGCTAGTAGCCCTTAGTGCTACAAATCTACCATTGTTATCTTTTTATCCTCTTCTATCACTATTGGAGCTCCTCTTGGAATTAGTATAGGTACTCTTGTTTTCCATTTTTCCAGGTATTCCACTGAATAACTATCCTGAAAACCTTTCTTTATCAAATTCACATGTTCATTTATTTCCAGATGTTTCTCCTGTAGCATACCTGTTTGCTAATATAGTTCACACCTCTTTCTTTTCTGTACATGCCTGTGAGACCATTTACATTTGAAGATAATATAGAAAGTGTCCTTATTTAAAAAGTTGTTATTCCCACCTTGTATGTGTAAAAGCTTTTTTTTTGGTGTGCTTAGTTCCAGGTTTTATGTTACATGCATGCACTAATGTTTGACAGGTTAATCTTTTGTACAATTGTTTGTCGCATCCATTTGAGCCTATGTCACATCTTACAAAACTTTTTGTTGTATTGAAAGCCCTCTAACAAACAAAAATAAACACACCCCCAATACACCCTTAAAATCTATTAACTTAATACTAACATACAAAGTTATGTACATCTTCAAATATTGAAGTTTTACCCTCCTAATAGGAACAATTGTCCCAGTCTGACAGCCACACTCATACACTTGGGTTGACCTAAAAGGAAGGTTATGCATGCTAAGACGCATGGTGCAGCCTATGCTTCTACTGAGTGCTATTTGGTTTTGTCTTATCTTTATTACTCTCCCATATTGGGAAAACACTTGAATGCTTTCAAAAAACAGTATCTCCTAGCCATTGAAAGAAGAAAGTATTCTGTTTTTATTACTATTTATCAGATTGTCTCCATTGAGACATGAAAACCAGATACAGAGCTGCTTCAATAAGCACTCATTTATTTGCTAGATGAAAGCCTTTTTATTGTATTCAATGTTCTTTTTTCACTCATTTGCTTTCTCTTAAAACTTGTCACCAGACCAAGCCAAGGCCTTAGTCTAGTCAGTCTCCTATGCAAAAGTGAGAAAAAGCACATATTTTTTTCTTCTGTCATGCTCTTTTGAGCAGATTTTTTTTTACATTGCAATGATAGTTTTATTAAAACTGAACAGGTAGAAAGAAGAAAGGGAAAAACACAGGGACACTTTATTATTCCCATTGCATTTGAAAATAACTGAGAAAACTTTACTTTATAGGGTGCAGATTATGTCATGCATTATTAAAATGCTACTGTTAAGGACAAAATTTTATTTTACTTACAGTTAACCTCTTTCTTTCCTTTTCCCCTCCCCAAAATGTTCTTCCAGACATTAATGGCATGAAGTAGGGCATATGCTTTAGAGTCCCCTACAAATTTAACAAAGTCAATAAAGTCCAACATTTCCAGTTTTCTTTTTCTGTCGTGTTTCACAAATATAGCTAATGCTTTGTAATCTCACATTTATTTCTCAGTATCTGGGTTGCAGGTTTTATTCATGTTGATCCCTATCTCCCAAATCCAGTCAATTAATTTCCAAAGTTCTCCCAAATCCAGTCTCTGATTCATTTCCAAAGTACTCCCGGTTCTTCTAAGTCAACTCCTTTGCTTTTTTCGGTCTCTCAAGCATTTTCTGTTGAAACATGATAAAGGGTTTTACTGGCACAATCTGTGATTTTTATTATTAGAAGAACATGAAGCAAAATGTCCTTCCGTTTCATAGCTCACATTTTGTTGGACAAATTTTTCTATTTCCTCCTTGGCATACACTGGATCAAAAACGGATTCTGTCCCAGGAAAAAAAATTCTGAAGCTAGTTGGGTACAGCAGCTTGAATCTCACTCTTGTTTTTCAGCATTTGCTGATTAGAGGAGTAAATGCACTCTTCTGCCTGGGGTACAATGAGTAATTATTTTCCACAAACGCTCTACTGTCTCCCAGTTTTAGTACTTTGTTCTTCTGCACAGTTTTGTCAGAATTAACTCCTTCTGCTGGTAGGATTGCATCTTTACTAGTTTTTAGAGTAAACTGTTTTTTGTAAGCAAATTGATTTGTGTATTTAATAAATATATATATATATATATATATACACACACACACACACACACACACACACACGTGTATATAAAATGTAATGTGTTAGTATAAGCCATGTTAGGCACAGTGGTATAGATTCTTGCATCCATAGGCTTACAGTTTTCTTTATGGGTAGCATAGAACTGCTGGGAGAGTTCCAGAATGTGGCCAACATAAGCTTACCTTTCCACACTGTTCTACACTGCTCTACATGTTTCTTACTGAACAACATAGTGCTGCTGTGAGAGTTCCAGAATGCAGACACTGCTTGATAAATATTTGTAGAGTGACTGGATCTGGAGATTTTCTCAGGAACTTTATCGGCTGAAACAGGAGACAGAAGATGGGTTGCCAGTTGGGCATTGGACAAGGGTATCTGCCCAACAATAGCTTTACAATAACAGACTCTAAGGCATTTATTTTGTAAAAGATAATCAAGTCTCGACAGAGAGTATTTTAAAGTCAGTTGGTTAATGCTTATTGTTTTGGCTTAACTGAAATAAATATATTGAGTTGAACCTAGACAGAATAAATCTGTTTCAGTTTCTGAGCTTGCTGCTTTAACAGTATTAAAGGTCTAATTTGCTTTCTCATAGGAAGGTTTGGAGCATACATACAGTGTTCCCTTTCAATTACCTCTGGCTGTGGAATACCAATTCAGTTGTTTTTTTTTTTCCTTCATAAAATTAATACAGTCTGTTACTTCCAGCTTCTCTAGTACAGTAGAATCATCTCAGGTTTTCATTGTGTGTACAAGAGACCGTATGGAAGGGGAGCAAGGCTAGGTGTATTGGAGGTGGGTTCAAATTGTTTTGTCATGGTGTGGATGGGAGAAGAAATGGCGAAGGCATTATCCTGAAGGAACAGTATGCTAAGAGTGTTTTGGAGGTGAAAAGAGTGTCTGATAGAGAGATGTTTATGAAGCTGGAAATTGATGGTGTAATGATGAATGTTGTTAGTGCATATGCTCCACAAGTTGGGTGTGTGAATGATGAGAAAGAAAAATTTTGGAGTGAGTTGGATGAAGTGGCGACGACTGTACCCAAGGGTGAGAAATTGGTGATTGGAGCAGACTTTAGTGGGCATGTTGGTAAAGGGAACAGAGGGGATGAGGAAGTGATGAGTAGTAGGTATGGTGTTAAGCAAAGGAATGCAGAAGGTCAGATGGTGGTGGAATTTGTGAAAAGGATTGACATGGCTGTGGTGAATACGTATTTTAACAAGAGGGAGGAGCACAGGGTGACATACAAGAGTGGAGGAAGATGCACACAGGTGGATTATATCTTATGTAGAAGGGCCAGTCTGAAGGAGATTGGAGACTGTAAAGTGGTGGTGGGGGAAAGTGTAGTTAGGCAGTATAGGATGGTGATTTGTAGGATGACATAGGTGATCAAGAAGAGGAGGAGGAATGTGAGAGCAGCACCAAGGATCAAATGGTGGAAACTGAAAAAGGGTAATTGTGAGGTGGAGTTCAGGGAAGAGTTAAGACAGGCACTGGGTGGCAGTGAAGAGTTACTGAATAGCTGGGTAACTACAGCAGAGCTTGTAAGGGAGACTGCTAGAAAGGTGCTTGGTGTGACATCTGAACAGAGGAAGGAGGACAAGGAAACCTGGTGGTGGAATGAGGAAGTACAGGAGAGTACACAGGGAAGGAGGTTGGTGAAGAAGAAGTGGGATTGTCAGAGAGATGAAGAAAGTAGAAAGACGTATAAGGAGATGAGGTACATGGCAAAGAGAGAGGTGGTGAAGGCCAAGGATAAGGTGTATGAAGAGTTGTATGAAAGGTTGAATACTAAGGAGGGAGAAAAGGACCTGTACCAATTGGCTAGACAGAGGGACCGAGCTAGTAAAGATGTGCAGCAGGTAAGGGTGATAAAGGATAATGAGGGAAACATACTCACAAGCGAGGAGAGTGTGTTGAGCAGATGGAAAGAGTACTTTGAGGGGCTGGTGAATGAAGAGAATGAGAGGGAGAGAAGGTTGGATGATGTGCGGATAGTGAATCATGAAGTGCAGTGGATTAGCAAGGAGGAAGTAAGGGTAGCTATGAAGAGGATGAAGAATGGAAAGGCTGTTGGTCCGGATGACCTACCTGTGGAAGCATGGATGTGTGTAGGTGAAATGGCAGTGGAGTTTTTAACTAGATTGTTTAATGAAATCTTGGAAAGTGAGAGGATGCCTGAGGAATGAAGAAAAAGTGTTTTGGTACCAATGTTTAAGAATAAGGATGATGTGCAAAGCTGTAGTAACTACAGAGGGATTAAACTGATCAGTCACAGCATGAAGTTATGGGAAAGAGTAGTGGAAGCTAGGTTAAGGAGGAAGGTGATAATTGGTGATCAGCAGTATGGTTTCATGCCAGGAAAGAGCACTACAGATGCGATGTTTGCTCTGAGAGTGTTGATGGAGAATTACAGAGAAGGTCAGAAGGAGTTGCATTGTGTCTTTGTGGACTTAGAGAAAGCATATGACAGGGTGCCTAAAGAGGAGCTGTGGTAGGGTTACCAACTGTCCCACTTTGCGAGGGACAGACCCTCTTTGGGCAGTTGTGTCCTGACAAAAAATATTAAAAATGGCAAATGTCCTGATATTGTAGGACATAATTATGTCCCATATTTTATGTAATAGTTGCATAAAATAGTTATTTCTGCATCTCAAATACCTAAATGTTACAAGAAACAGAATAAGCAACTAAACTGCTATGAGAAAAGGCTTTTATTTAGGCAAAAAAGTTAAGTTCTATCCTTTGTACTGAACGTGGGTATGTGTCAGCCTGTAAAATCTGATGTGTGTCCCAAAAATGTCCCACTTTGGCCATTTGAAATGGTGGCAGTCTTGAGCTGTGTTATTGTATGAGGAAGTTGGGAGTGTCAGAGAAGTATGTAAGAGTGATCCAGGATATGTACGAGGGTAGTGTGACACCGGTGAGGTCTGCAGTGAGAGTGACGGATGCATTTAAGGTGGAGGTGGGATTACATCAAGGATCAGCTGTAAGCCCTTTCTTATTTGTAATGGTGATGGACAGGTTGACAGACGAGATCAGACAGTAGTCCCTGTGTACTATGATGTTTGCAGATGACATTGTGATCTGTAGTGAGAGTAGGGAGCAGGTGGAGGAGACCCTGGAGAGGTGGAGATATGCTGTAGAAAGAAGAGGAATGAAGGTCAGCAGGACTAAGACAATATATGTGTATGAATGAGCGGGAGGATAGAGGGGATGGTGAGGATGCAGGGAGTAGAGGTGGTGAAGGTGGATGAGTTTAAATACTTGGGACCAACAGTTCAGAGTAATGGTGAGTGTGGAAGAGAGGTGAAGAGAGTACAGGCAGGATGGAGTGGGTGGAGAAGAGTGTCAGGAGTGATTTGTGACAGAAGAGTACCAGTAAGAGTAAAAGGGAAAGTCTACAAGAGGGTAGTGAGACCAGCTATGTTATTTGGGTTGGAGATGGTGGTATTGACAAAAAGGCAGGTGTCTGAGCTGGACGTGGCAGAGTTAAAGATGTTAAGATCTGCACTGGGTCTGACGAGGGTGTACAGGATTAGGAATAAGTATATTAGAGGGTCAGCCCAGGTTGGAAGGTTTGGAGACAAAGCCAGAGAGGCAAGATTACGTTGGTTTGGACATGTGCTGAGGAGGGATGCAGAGTATATTGGGAAAAAGATGCTAAGGATGAAGCTGCCAGGTAACAGGAAAAGAGGAAGGCCTAAGATAAGGTTTATTGATGTGGTGAGAGAGGACATGCAGGTGGTTGATGTGACAGAGCAAGATGCAGAGGACAGGAAGAAATGGAAACAGATGATCTACTGTGGCGACCCCTTACGGGAGCAGTTGAAGGAAGAAGAAGAAGAAGCTCTGTCCTCTAATTCTATTATTTTTTTAAACAACTCTTTTTGAGCAGTCTCATATTTAGCCATCCTTTTCTTCATTTCAGCCTCTGATTTTTGCAGTTTTATCACCACATCTGAATATTTCTTCAAGGCTGCTTCTGTTTTTTTTCCAGCCTTTTGTTATTTGAGTAGGCTTGCTCCTTGCTCCTTCAGTGATGTTCTTCATTCCACATTGCTGCAGTCCTAACACTTGGGTAGTCCGCTGTCCCAGTCGGCCCGAATACCAAAGTATATGGCTGACGTCGGTCAAGGCGCATTAGTCTGACGTCAGGACGTCAGGGTACAAATGCGCATGACCGACGTCATATCCTCAGTCTTTTTTGCCGCATGGTCCGATGCAGAAGCAGTTTTTAGAGTGCAGGTTGGCGTTCTGAAATTTTCTGAAGTCGGAGTTTCAGACCGAATCAAAGTTGGCTAAGTACCCGTTGGGAATATTTTGGTTTTCTTGCCTCAGTATTTAACCGGATGTCAGAGAAAAGTGAATAACTGTATTTCTTGTGGGAAACAGATACCTCATAGGGATTACCATACCTTGTGTATACCTTGTTTAGGGCCTGAGCACGACGTTGTTGGATGTCGCTCTTGTGCTAGATTTAACAAACGCACTATAAAGAGAAGGTTAGACTGTGCCAGGTTAGTTTTTGGGAAGCGTTGTAATTATAAAATGCCGGATGCTCGGCGCCCGCTTAATCAAAAGCGCAAGGACAAAGCTGCAAAGCCTAGGTTGGAAGAACCGTCAGTCCCGGACGTCGGTTCTTTCGAAGGCTCAGTGGAGCCGGAGGTTCTGCCAGGAGTTTCTTTGGAGTCTCAGGGAGAGTCTTTACTGTTACAGGATGTGTCCTCTCAGGAGGTAGGCCAGGCTGAGGGCCTTCTCAGGTGGCTGTTCTTCCCTCTTCCTAAGGTGGTTAGAGCCTCCCCTTCTGTTTCCAAGGCTTCTTTGAGAGGCAGGCCAGGTTTAACTTCAGTGGGGGTTTCTCCTAGCTCTTCAGGATCTTTGCCTAAGAAACATATGCTTAAAATGGCAGAAGATTTGATTACTATGATTAGAGGTTCTATGCCCCCTCCTGACAAGAGGCCTAGGGTGGAACCTGAGTTTGAGAGTTTTGAGCAGTGTTCGGAGGCTTCTGAGTCTTGGCTGAAGACGTGCAGGAGTATCCTCCTTATTCTGATTCTGATGTGGATGATTCTACTCCTTCAGCTTCTCCTCCTGAGGATTTTTCTTTTTCAGAGACTCTTCATTCCATGAGGGAGCATTTTAAATGGGAAGGTCAAGATTTCTCTGATTCCAGGAAGAGGCATAGGGAATTTTTGTTTTACCCCAGCATAGGCCTTTAGCTATACCTCCTGTTCTGAATGTGGTGGAAGATGTTTTGCAGAGGCTTCCTGAACCCTGATTCTTTGCCTCCTGCCCCAGTTAAACCAGATAGGTACTATAGGGTGCCTGAAGCTCATAAGTATCTTTTAAGAGTCCTAGGGCAGACCCGAAACTGTTTCTCAGGGGCCTAAAGGTGTTAAGGCTTCTGTTGTTAAAATCCTGTTCCTCCTGATAAAGAGGCAAGGGCTTTGGATAGATGGGGAAAGAAAGTGTATACTTCTTCCACTTTAGCCATGAGGCGTTGCATTGCCAGTTTCACATGTTAAAATATCAAAATTATCTCCTTTCACAATTGAAGTCTAAGGTGGATGCTCTGGCGGAAGGTATTGAGTGTAAAGAGTTGCAGGATTTAGTTCATGTGTCTGAACAGGTGGGTAAGCATTCCTTGCAATGTGGTTTTGATGCTGTGCAGGCCTCCTCGAGGGTGGCTGCCACTGGTTCTGTTCTTCAGAGGCACGCCTGGTTGAGGGATCAGAATTTAGCTGAGCATGTTAAGACAAGGATTTTGGATGCTCCATTACAGTCTGATGTGTTGTTTGGTTCGCCTGTGGAAGCAGTTTTAAAGAAAATGGAGGACAAGGCTAAGTCTATGCAGACTGTTAAAGATTTTTTGCAGGTGCAGCCTCCGAGTTTAGTAGAAATTGGCCTGCTAAGGGATGGACATATCCTGCTTATGATTCCCAGTCTAGTGGTAGGTCTAGGCGTGGTAGGGAGAGCTCAAGGTTCTTTTCCGCCCAGAACACGTAGTCCACCTGCTCAGTCTTCTGGTGAGGGCAGGGGTCAGTCCTTTCGTAAACAGACCCAATGACCTGCCTTTTCAGCTGCCAGTACATTCTCGTCTGGCAGCACCTTTGGGAGGAAGGCTGGCTCTTTTCAAAGAAAATTGGGATTTAATTACCCAAGACAGATGGGTATTGGATATCATTCACCACGGTTACAGGTTTTATTTCCATACCTTGCCTCCTTTCAAAGGCATGCCAGACATTCCTCCTCTACAAAGAAAAGAGGCTCACAAGCAAATTTCTCTGTTACTCCAAATAGGGGCCATTCAGCGGTTCCTGTACCAGAAGGGGCCTAGGATTTTATTCTCGCCTGTTCCTAGTACCAAAGAAGGGGAACACGTGGAGACCAATTTTGGATTTATCTATCCTCAACACTTATCTGGACATTCCCAAGTTCAAAATGTTGACGTTACAACAGCTTTTACCTCTGCTGGGCAAAGATCACTGGATGGTAACTTTAGATCTCAAGGAGGCTTACCTTCATGTGCCTATCAGGCTAAGTTGCAGGAAGTATCTGCGTTTGAGCTGGGAATTCCCATTATCAGTTCTCTGCATTGCCCTTTGGCTTATCTACTGCGCCCAGAGTATTCACAAAGGTTCTGGCTCCAGTGATAGCTTACTTCAGGCTAAAAGGAATACAAATCTATCCTTACTTGGACGACTGCCTGATTCTGGCTCAAGAAAAGGAAGACCTTTTACAGCATTTGGAATATGTGATAGCAGTGCTAAGATGCCTAGGGTATTCTGTGAGCGAAATAAAGTCCAGTCTAGTACCCTCTCAAGACATGTGCTTTCTGGGTGTGAGACTGAATACAGCAGCCCAGATGGCCTTTTTAACCCCGGAAAAGAATCTTTCCATTTACTTCCATCATCTATCTCTTCAGTCCGGGCTGACTGCAAGGACAGTCCTTCAAGCCTTAGGGTTCATGGCATCTTGTATTCTGGTGCTTCCCAATGCCAAACTGCATATGAGGAAGCTGCAATGGTATCTCAAAAATGTATGGACACAGCACTGCCAGGATTTGGACACTGTCATTCAAATAATACCTTGCATTCAAAAGGAATTTTTGTGGTGGGCTCAGGAATGTCACCTAAACAAGGGACTCTCTGTGACCCGCCAGAGGCGAGGCCAAATCTAACGACAGAAGCCTCAGACAATGCTTGGGAGCTCATCTAAATGGAAAGTGGATACAAGACAAGTGGCCTGCCAGACTACAGCATCTACATATCAACATGAAGGAGATGTTAGCAGTCCAGTTTGCATTAATGGCTTTCAAGGAGTTCTTCCAGGGCAGGTGTTGATTCTAACAGACAACACAACTGTCATGTGGTACATCAACAAACAAGGGGAACACATTCTTACCCGTTATGCAGGCAAGCAATGATTTTATGGGAGACTGCGCTCAGCTTGCAACTAACTCTTCAGGCAAGGTTTCTGCCGGAGCACAGAACTCCTTAGCAGATGTGTTAAGCAGACAAATCATGGATCCCCACGAGTGGAAACTGGATCTTCATGTATTTCGAAATTGACAGTGTCATGGGGAACTCCAGACATAGATCTGTTCGCTTCTCCACTAAACCACCAGCTGCCAAAGTTTTGCACAAAGAGGTTTCATCACACAGCTTGGAAAGTGGATGCTCTTTCTTTCAGTTGGAAAAATCTTCATGTGTATGCCTTTCCACCTCTGCCTCTTCTCCCAAAGTTGCTCCTAAAGGTCAGACAAGACAAGCCAAGGATGATTTTAATAGCTCCAGATTGGCCTCGGCAACACTGGTACCATTACTGAGGAGTCTGGTAAGGAAGCCTCCATGGCCTTTACCTTTGATTCCGCACCTGCTGTCTCAGAGGGACGGTCATCTGCTCAATGTCAAGCTTCACTCTCTTCATCTAACAGCCTGGCATATTCTGTTTTGAAACACAGCAGGTCTCAACTTCCTCAACAAGTTTTAAATGTGATTATGGAAGCCAGAAGACCTAGTACAAGGAAAGTGTGAAAAATGGAAGAGATTTTTATTTTGGAGTGCAGCAAAGAATTTGGAGATTTCTGAGCCTAATTTGAGTGTGGCTCTTCAATATCTTACTGAGTTATTGGACAAAGGTTTGTCTTTCTCTTCCATTAAGATTCATGCTGCAGCAATTTCAGCTCACTATGATTGTGACCCACCATTGTTTTCGCATCCTTTGTTCAAGCAATTTCTTAGAGGGGCAAAGAATATAAGACCCCACGAGCTCCTACTCCTGCTTGGGATCTCAATTTTGTGTTGGAGAAACTTACTCTACAACCTTTTGAGCTCTGGCTACTGCTGAATTGAAATACTTGTCATGGAAGACTGCTTTTCTGTTGGCCATTACTTCTGTAAGAAGGGTTTCTGAATTGCAGGCCCTTATGGCAGTAGAGCCTTTTTTGATTTTCCATAAGGATAGGGTATCATTACGTACTAATCCTTCCTTTATGCCTAAGGTGGTTTCTAGTGTGGCTTTAAACCAAACTATTCATTTGCCTACTTTCTATGCAGATCCCCAAAATAAGGGGGAAAAGATTTTGCACACTTTAGATGTACACAGGCAGTTGCGTTATTATTTAAGCAGGACTTAGGATTTTAGGCAGTCTCAGCAGTTGTTTATTTCTTTTGCTTTGAGTTCTCAGGGCAAGCCTGTGTCAAAACAAACTATTTCTAAGTGGATTGGGTTTTGCATTGCATTTTGTTATTCCCATCATGGCAAGGAGATTCCAGCTGGGATTAGGCCTCATTCCACTAGGGCTACTGCCACTTCAACAGCATTTCTAAGGGGTGGCAACTAAGGATATTTTGGAGGCAGCTACTTGGAGTTCAGTGCATACTTTCTCTAATTACCACCTTCCTCTCTACTCTAAATCTAGGGCTGGTTTTGCCACAGCTATTTTGCAAGGCATGTTGACAGCTCCTGCTTCCTTATGATTTGCCAGCCTCCCTTACCTCTGCTTTGGGATTCTACCCAAGTGTTAGGACTGCAGCAATGTGGAATGAAGAACATAGTACAGTTTTGTACCTACCATAAATGTAGATGTTCAAGGATCCACATTGCTGCAGTCCAATTTACCCTCCCTCCTTCCCCTCTGTGTTTAGGGGTGGTTGTGTGGGTGAGGTTATACTCTTGTAATTTTGTATATATTGTACATATATTTTGGTGCAGGAGTGTTTGGTGTTTGTGGTTTTGGCCTTATCTTTTAGGGTCTTCTGACATCTGGGGCAAGAAAGACTGAGGATATGGCGTCGGTCATGATTTGTACCCTGACGCGTCCTGACGTCAGACTAATGCGCCTTGACCGACGCCAGCCATATACTTTGGTATTCGGGCCGACTGGGACAGCGGACTACCCAAGTGTTAGGACTGCAGCAATGTGGATCCTCGAACATCTACATTTATGGTAGGTACAAAACTGTACTTTTCATTTATTGTAATCAGTTTTGAGTACATTTGACTTATGTTTTCCTCTGGGTTATCGGTGTTTTTTTTCCTCACTTTTTGTGATTGATTTTCTTTCAGATTCTCTAAATTTCATTTTTTGCTGGCATCCAGGAGGTGCACTTACTGGCCAGTTACTGAAATTTACCCAAAAATACGAGTTTACTGACCGTCTCTTCCAGATGTCTGTTTTCACTCTGAGAGAGCTTAAATTAAGCTGTTACTCAGTGTGCAGCCATCTTGGAAGCTGCCCAAGGTGCTTAAAGGTTATTTTAGAATTATATAGTTAAAGCTTATGTACCTACTTTAAACAGTAGGTTATAATTCATAGGTTCATAGGTAGGTACTAGGATATCTGCCCGAAGGCATTTATAAGCCTAGCTGGAATGTGTTGGCTTTCGCCGCCCCCCTTAGATTAGTTCCCTGTGCCTCTGTCCAGCAGAGCCATTGAAGTGATCCTTTCTGTTTCCCATCCACTTGTCAAGGTTTCTCTTGAAGAGGGTTAGCGAAGAGCTCTGCCTAATGTAGATTGGAATCTTGTTCCAGAGCATGGGAAGTCTCTGGGACAGACAGGAATCTATCCCTCCAGCACGTCCTATTTATTGCTGTGGTGAGGTTTAGATCCCTGGAGTGTTTGGCTCTAGGGGATATGGTTTTCTTTAGGTGGAGCGTGTCCATCAATTCTGGGTTGGACAATGGCCTTGTATGTCAGGAAGAGATCACCTCTGAGTAGGCAGTATGCAACCGAGTACAGCTGGAGTTTCTTCAGTCGAGCTGCCTAGGACATCTGCTTGAGGCCAGTGATCCTCTTGGTTGAGGAACTTCTGTGGTCTTTCCAGTTGTTGCAGGTGTCTTGTAAGGTACATCCCAAATGGGGCATTGTACTCTATGATGGGTCTGATGAGTGATGCGTAGAGGGGCCACATAGAAGGATTTTCTAACCATTTTGGCAATGTGATTATCAAAGGAGCGGTTACTATCTACTTGGGTCCCCAGATCCCTTTATTACATTTTCCGTATTTAGGGGGCTACCACCTATGTGGTAGTTTGTGGGTACTTTGTTTTTTCCAAAGGGGATGACTTTACACTTTTTGGCATTTAGCTTGAGGCCATGGTTTTGACACCAGGTATCTGTCTCAGTGAGGCCCTTTTGGAGGATGTCTGTGTCAGCCGGAGAGTCAATTATAGCCCCTAGTTTGCAGTTGTCTACAAACTTGGTCAGCCATAGTCCTCCTGTGCTTGCCTGTACCTCTGAGAAGTATTTGCTGAACAGGAGGGGTCCTAGGTCTGAGCCCTGGGGAATGCCACTTGTAACCGGTTTAGAGCCAGACCTAGCTCCTGCACCTCTTACCATGTGGGTTCTGTCCGTGAACCAGTTGGCAACCCATCTCATGACATAGGGGTTTATGTTCAGGCTGGTGAGTTTGTCTATAATACCTGAGTGGGGAATGGTGTCGAAGGCCTTTGTGAGGTCTAGGTAGGCTGTGTGGACCACCTTTCCCTCATCTATAGCCTTGGTAACTGTCTCAAAGAAGTCCACCAGGTTTAGGAGGCATGATCTGCCCTTAACAAAGCCGATCTGGGTAGGGTCCAGTGTTTGGAGGTTTCCAATGTCTCTGTTAATGAGATCCATGATGATGCGCTCCATAGCTTTGCAGACCAAGCTAGTCAGACTTGTAGGGCGATAGTTCCCAAGGTCCGTTGTGGCTCCACCTTTGTGGAGTAGAATAGCCATTGCTGTGCACCACTCTGTGGGCCCGTAGCCTGTGGAGAGGCTGAGTGTTTAAACATTGTGTTTAGGTGAGGGGTTAGTTCATCTTTGAACTCATGAAGGACACAGCCTGGGACACCGTCCGATCCCATTGATGCTGTGTTTTTGGCTTTGGAGAGGGCTGTTTTAACCTGAGTGTCTGTGATTTCAGGGGCACTACATTCTTCTGGTATAGTTATGGGCCCTATTGGGGATGGGAGGGGGGTGAAGTTTGCACTGGACCTGTCTGCCAAGATGTTGTCTATATCAGTCGGTTCAGTGCATTTTGTGCCATTCTGCACTAACTCCGAGCAGATCTGAGAATTGCCACTTAGATTTTTGACATAGCTAAAGAATGCCTTGTGGTTATCTTTGGAGTCCATGGCATTTTTTCTTTCGAAGCTAGCCTTGGATGATTTTATGAGGGAATGTAGTTTCTTGCTGATACTGAATAGGGGTGTCTTCCCTTCTTTGGATTTTACTCTCTTCTGTACTAGTTTCCTCCTATTGTATAGCTTGTTTATGGCAGGGGTCCACCTGACTGGTTTCCTTTTCTTGGAGGAGTGAGTCTTAGTTTTGTTTGGGATAGCACGATCCATGCATTCTTGTAGGTGCCCGTAGAGTGCATTAGTAAAGGATTTTGCAGCTTGGACAGCATTATCCTTTAGCATGGGGGCTTTGAAACTTCCCACATCGGTCTTAAGTAACATGAAGTTTACTTTTAAAAAGTTTTTCACAGTGGTTTCTTTGACCAGGGGTGGTGGCGGAATATGGATATCCAGAGTGATTAGTTTATGGTCAGATCTAACCAGTGAGGGGTTGACCTCCGGTGTGGAACACCGGTCGTCCATGTTGGTGATGACCAGGTCCAATATGTTGTCACCTCTGGTTGGGGGTGTTGACCAGTTGATCCAGGGCATTTGAGTTTATAAATTCTAGGAAATGTTGGGTAAGGGATTTCGTACTTGAGTAGTTCTCCCAGTCAATGTTTAGGTAATTGAAATCAGCCAATATGGGGTGTTTGGTAGGACCTTTATGTTTCCAGGAATGCGGAGTGGGGGTCCTGGGACATGGTGGGTGATCTGTAGCAAGCTGTAATTTGAATAGCAGTTTTGCCTGTTGTTAGTTGCCCGTGGATGATCTCTGAAGCATCTTGCTGTGCCACTAACCTGGAGGTGTGGGTATCCTTGATGAATATGGATACTCCCAGGCCTTTTGTATTTCGGCCTGGGTTTTGTGGCAGAAATGTATGGTATGAGTTGTAGCCTGGTAGTGCTGAGGTGCTCTCTGGTGCCTTAAACCAGGTTTCTGTTACTGCACATGTATCGATTTTCTCCATACTGAGGAGTGCCTCGAGTGCATGCATTTTGAGGTTTAGACTTCTGGCATTGAGCAGCATTACCCTCAGTTTTTTGTTAGTTGTGCTATTTACGGTGGTGGGTTTGTCTTTTGAACCTTGCCTAAAAAAGGCACTATGGTGGTGGCAAGAGCCTAGGCCGGTATTTGAAAGCCTAAGGGTAACTAGGCAAGCCATCTCTAGCAAAGCAGAGTGTTTTGTTGAGCATGTCATCCCAGGCTGACAGACAATGGATCCCCTTTGAATGACACCAGAAGCTTAACCAATTGTTGAAATTGATAATTTTTTCAGTATAATGTGGTATCATTCTTGGTGAGGGCAGGATGCTGATCAGGGTCATACCGGCCTGGGCTATGTGATTAGAGAGCTCTTCCATGTCTCTTTTCATGTAGTCCAGGGAGGTATGGCTCAGGTCATTCACACCAACATGGACAATGACAGAGTCATATTTGTACTTGTTCTGGAGTGACCTGAGTGCTTGTGTTATGTGGCAGATCCTGGCACCCGACAGACAACTGACAGTAACCTTCTCCTTGTTCAGCCTAGTGAGTGGGACGTCAGTGTGCCTGACTGTATAGTCACCTATTACTAGTGTGTTGGGTATTTTTTTTGCCTTAAGGGCTGTGATTGTGTGGCACACTGGTTTTGTGAAGTATGTGTTTCATGGTTTGTGTTGGGGGGTGGAGGTTGCTTGGATGTCTGTTTTGGAGATCTCTGTTGCTTTTGCAGATTTTTATTTAGAGCCTTCAAGTATGTTTTTGTGTATTTATGTGTGTGTTTTTTGCCAGTGCTGGTTTCATAGGTCTTTGTGAGACTGGTGGTGTGATGCAAGTAATTCCCCTTCTCCTCTTGACTGCCTGGTCCAGTCTTGGGTTGAGAGAGCTTAGCCTCCAGTTTGGCTGTATAATTGCACCTCTTGCATGTATTAGTGTTTGGTGGAAGGAGGAGAGCGTTGTCCATATACATGAGGCAATTGTAACATTGCCTCAAAATGCCCAGATTCACCAGTTGGACTATAGAGTACACCTGAAACTGACCTTTGGACATGCCTGGATAGGTACAGTGAACTGTTTTACTGATTGGCTGGTAAGGTCGAGTAGAGAGCCTTGTCTTCCTCTACAGTATAGGGGGGTGTAGTGTTAAGGTTTATTAGTGCTTGCTATAAGTTTTGGGCAAGTGCTGGGATGAGAAGTGAATGATTTGAGTGCTTAAGTTGAAAGTTTGTCAAGTTCCAAGAGAAAAATTGAAGAGTAGACTTTGTGGAGCCAGGAGTAGTTATATCCTAGCTAACTGGCGCTGCCTGACGTGCAAAACCGTGCAAATGCGGGTTTTATAGCAGGGAAATGAAAGAGATAGAAATTAGCCCAAAATGGCCAATAAACTACTAATGTCTCGGCTGAAACCACTCCTCCAGGGACAGATAGGCTGCTCAAAGCTCCCTCTCTCACAGTGACCAGAGAAACTTCCTTCTATCCAAGTAAGGTATGGGCAAACACAGAAACTTGTAACACAGCCCTGAATTCAGCGCTAACTAGAAAACTGAACTAAACTAGCTTAGAAAGGTAGGAAAATAAGTATTTTTTTTGTTTTTTTTCAGAAAATAAAGCATATACAATCAAAAAAACACTTTAAATGCACAGAAATGGCTATCACACTTGAGTGTGTAGCCTGCAACAGTTAAATATGTAATTTAAGCACAAAAACGAATTTGTTAAAGTGCAGGCAGTAAAATAAGTACAATATGTAGCTGAAATGCTTTGAAAACTTTAGGAATCTTCGTTTCTTTCCACCCGCCTTTCTCCCAAAGTCTCTAAGGTCAGACAAGACAAGAGGATGATTTTAATAGCTCCAGATTGGCCTCGCAACACTGGTACCCATTACTGAGGAGTCTGGTAAGGAAGCCTCCATGGCCTTTACCTTTTCCACCTGTGTCTCAGAGGACGGTCATCTGCTCAATGTCAAGCTTCACTCTCTTCATGTAAAAGCCTGGCATATTCTGTTTTGAAACACAGCAGGTCTCAACTTCCTCAACAAGTTTTAAATCTGCTTATGGAAGGCAGAAGACCTAGTACAAGGAAAGTGTCAGAAAATGGAAGAGATTTTTATTTTGGAGTGCAGCAAAGAATTTGGAGATTTCTGAGCCTAATTTGAGTGTGGCTCTTCAATATCTTACTGAGTAATTGGACAAAGGTTTGTCTTTCTCTTCCAGTAAGTTTCATGCTGCAGCAATTTCAGCTCACTATGATTGTGACCCACCATTGTTTTCATCCTTTGTTCAAGCAATTTCTTAGAGGGCAAAGAATATAAGACCCCCAGAGCTCCTACTCCTGCTTGGGATCTCAATTTTGTGTTGGAGAAACTTACTCTACAACCTTTTGAGCCTGGCTACTGCTGAATTGAAATACTTGTCATGGAAGACTGCTTTTTGTTGGCCATTACTTCTGCAAGAAGGGTTTCTGAATTGCAGGCCCTTATGGCAGTAGAGCCTTTTTGATTTTCCATAAGGATAGGGTATCATTACTAATCCTTCCTTTATGCCTAAGGTGGTTTCTAGTGTGGCTTTAAACCAAACTATTCATTTGCCTACTTTCTATGCAGATCCCCAAAATAAGGGGGAAAAGATTTTGCACACTTTAGATGTACACAGGCAGTTGCGTTATTATTTAAGCAGGACTAAGGATTTTAGGCAGTCTCAGCAGTTGTTTTTTTTTGCTTTGAGTTCTCAGGGCAAGCCTGTGTCAAAACAAACTATTTCTAAGTGGATTGGGTTTTGCATTGCATTTTGTTATTCCCATCATGGCAAGGAGATTCCAGCTGGGATTAGGCCTCATTCCACTAGGGCTACTGCCACTTCAACAGCATTTCTAAGGGGTGGCAACTAAGGATATTTTGGAGGCAGCTACTTGGAGTTCAGTGCATACTTTCTAAGCATTACCACCTTCCTCTACTCTAAATCTAGGGCTGGTTTTGCCACAGCTATTTTGCAAGGCATGTTGACAGCTCCTGCTTCCTTATGATTTGCCAGCCTCCCTTACCTCTGCTTTGGGATTCTACCCAAGTGTTAGGACTGCAGCAATGTGGAATGAAGAACATAGTACAGTTTTGTACCTACCATAAATGTAGATGTTCAAGGATCCACATTGCTGCAGTCAACCTCCCTCCTTCCCTCTGTGTTTAGGGGTGGTTGTGTGGGTGAGGTTATACTTTGTATTTTTACTTATGGGGCTGTGTGTGGCACACTGGTATTGTGAAGTATGTGTTTCATGGTTTGTGTTGGGGGGTGGAGGTTTCTTGGATGTCTGTTTTGGAGATCTCTGTTGCTTTTGCAGATTTTTATTTAGAGCCTTCAAGTATGTTTTTGTGTATTTATGTGTGTGTTTTTTGCCAGTGCTGGTTTCATAGGTCTTTGTGAGACTGGTGGTGTGATGCAAGTAATTCCCCTTCTCCTCTTGACTGCCTGGTCCAATCTTGGGTTGAGAGAGCTTAGCCTCCAGTTTGGCTGTATAATTGCACCTCTTGCATGTATTAGTGTTTGGTGGAAGGAGGAGAGCGTTGTCCATATACATGAGGCAATTGTAACATTGCCTCAAAATGCCCAGATTCACCAGTTGGACTATAGAGTACACCTGAAACTGACCTCTGGACATGCCTGGATAGGTACAGTGAACTGTTTTACTGATTGGCTGGTAAGGTCGAGTAGAGAGCCTTGTCCTCCTCTACAGTATAGGGGGGTGTAGTGCTAGGGTTTATTAGTGCTTGCTATAAGTTTTGGGCAAGTGCTGGGATGAGAAGTGAATGATTTGAGTGCGTAAGTTGAAAGTTTGTCTAGTTCCAAGAGAAAAATTGAAGAGTAGACTTTGTGGAGCCGGGAATAGTTATATCCTAGCTAACTGGCGCTGCCTGACGTGCAAAACCGCGCAAATGCGGGTTTTATAGCAGGGAAATGAAAGAGATAGAAATTAGCCCAAAATGGCCAATAAACTACTAATGTCTG
Source organism: Protopterus annectens (assembly GCF_019279795.1). Lineage (NCBI taxonomy): Eukaryota > Metazoa > Chordata > Ceratodontiformes > Protopteridae > Protopterus > Protopterus annectens. The sequence continues at coordinate 769,540,167 of NC_056745.1, read as the reverse complement.
GGCTGAAACCACTCCTCCAGGGACAGATAGGCTGCTCAAAGCTCCCTCTCTCACAGTGACCAGAGAAACTTCCTTCTATCCAAGTAAGGTATGGGCAAACACAGAAACTTGTAACACAGCCCTGAATTCAGCACTAACTAGAAAACTGAACTAAACTAGCTTAGAAAGGTAGGAAAATAAGTATTTTTTTTTTGTTTTTTTCAGAAAATAAAGCATATACAATCAAAAAAACACTTTAAATGCACAGAAATGGCTATCACACTTGAGTGTGTAGCCTGCAACAGTTAAATATGTAATTTAAGCACAAAAACGACTTTGTTAAAGTGCAGGCAGTAAAATAAGTACAATATGTAGCTGAAACAAGCTTTTTAAATCACAGAAACTCTAGAAAATCGGCGTATTAGGCGGAATTAGCTAAAGGCAGCAAGAAAATGCAGAAAAAATATACTTAATCATTCCAAAGTCTCTCTTTTGTCTCTCTGCTGCTGTAGAACTCTGCAGGGCACCAGGCAGGATCTTGCTGAGCTGTATGCTAGCACAAAAACCTTGCAAATGCGGGTTTTATAGCAGGGAAATGAAAAGAGAGAAATTAGCCCAAAATGGCGAATAAACTACTAATTTGTAGGCTGAAACCACTCCTCCAGGGACCGATAGGCTGCTCAATGCTCCCTCTCTCACAGTGAACAGAGAAACGTCCTTCAATCCAAGTAAGGTATGGACAAACACAGAAACGTGTGACACAGCCCTGAATTCAGCACTAACCTGAAAACTGGACTAAACTAGCTTAGAAAGGCGGGAAAACAAGTATTTTTTTTATTTTTTCAGAAAATAAAGCAGATACAATGAAAAAACACTTTAAATGCACTGAAATGGCCATCACACTTGAGTGTGTAGCCTAAAGCAATTAAACAGGTAATTTAAACGAAAATTGGCGTTTTAGGTGGAATTAGCTAAAGGCAGCAAAAAAGTGCAGAAAAATGATACTTAATCACTCCAAAGTCTCTATTTTGTCTCTCTGCTGCTATAGAACTCTGCAGGACACCAGGCAGGAGCTTACTGAGCTGTATACTAGCACAAAAACCTTGCAAATGCGGGTTCATAGTTGAAAAGGATGATGAAATGGGGGTATTGAATGCAGATCCTTAGGGAAAATAACAGCTATACAGGCTGTTCTTTAAAGCAGCAAATAAGAACTAAGCTAGTCTGGGAATGGGTAAAACCGAGATTAACAATAGGTATGTCTGCAAGTAGAGATATAGAAAATAGACCAAGGAAAGGCAGGAATTTGCTGTAGGGTATTATCAAAGTAAGCAAGTTACTGGGAGCAAGTAACTTAGTACGGTAAAATATTAGATTGGGATGAGGTTAAGCAGAAAGAAGTCTGGACTGCAGGTTGAAAACTGTTTTCTCTGTTAGGGATTGATAACATAGTATAGGCAAAGAGAAGGGGATAAGATAGTGCTAAGTGAAAGACAATCTGTGGTAGAATTTTTAGCTGAGTCTAGAATATTTAGTAGGGCATATAATGTATTGCATGATAACTGTAGAAATGAATTGGAGTAGAGTAGAAAAAATGAGAAACGATAATTGAAATGGGGAATAGGAGAAATTTGGAAGGCTCCCAAGTACGCATCAAACTCTAGATGGTTTAGTATTTTTTCATGTTAGGTGTTTTTCATACCGTAAGTAGACTTCAAAAGCATTTTTCCTTTTGCTGATGCCAAATGCTGGAGGTGTGATGGGGGAGAGAGAGTCAGGAATTTTTTTTTTTCTATGTAACAAATTGGAAGATTTTAAAAAATCTTCATGCCCGGGCCTGACTGACCCAGCCCTTAGAGCCAGTCCTTATCCCAAAGTTATGGATCTGGCTTACCAACTTCCGTTACCTACATTGATGTCCTTCAAGAATGCAACTGCAGTCATAACATATGGGTTGTCCTGCCTCAGGTAGCCCTCGGTCGGCCGGATTCCAAAGTCTGGGTCCGGCGTCGGCTGGTGTCACCTCCTCTCCAACGTCAGAATGGCTGGAGTATAAAGACATCGACCGACGACATCTTCTCCAGTCTTTCTTGCCGCGCGGTGCCCGAAGCAGAAGCAGTTCGCAAGTGCCGGTCGGTCAGCTCCTGTGTTTTCAGTACCGAAGTCATCTAAAAGCTAAGTACCCCATTGGGGAACATTTTTTCTTGCCTCAGCTGATGTCAGAACAAATTGAGAAAGTTAATAATTGTTTGTCTTGTGGTAAACAAATACCTCATAAGGACTTCCATTCTTACTGCCTTCCTTGCCTGGGTCCAGACCACGACGTCTCGGCCTGTGCTGCCTGTGCTTGCTTTAATAAGCGCACTCTCAGGCGCCGGGCAGAATTTGCCGAAGACTTTTTCGGCGAATCTTTCGCGTATATCATGCCGTCGGATCAACCGACAACTCAATCTTCCAAAAAACGCAAGGACCGGGACCGACATCCTCGGCCCGCGCCCTCCACCGATGCAACTCCTAAACCCTCCGCTAGTGTTTCGGTCCCTTCGGAAGTGGTAATTCAACCGCTCCAGGCCGACAACACAGCGTTAACACGTCCTTCGGTTTTGGAGACCACTCTGGTGCCGGTTGTTGATTTTCCTCCGGAAACCGAAGTTCTGGATCTACCCGACACCATTCCTGTAGATAAGGTTACTCCTGCACGTGGGGCTGCTAGGCCTCCTGTTTCCATGTCCATCAAGGCCTTTGCACGTGCTAAGGCTGCCAGCCAGGCCAAGGCCCATCCTAAACCTGCTGCCCAGGCCCCTTCTGATAAACAGATCATGTCTCTTGCTGCAGATCTTATTTCTCTTATCAGGGGGTCTCAGCCTCACCCAGACAGAGGTTCTCAGCCACCTGCAGAGAAAAGGCCCAGAACTGAGCAGACTGACAACCTCTCTTCAGATGAAGCCTCTGGGGATTCTGATCATTCAGATACCCAAGAAGAATCCTTCCAGGCCTATGAGGATTTGGATGCTGAGGAATCAATTCCCTCTGCCTCTCCTCCTGAGGATTTCTCATTTGGTGAGGTCCTACACTCTATGAGGGAACATTTTAAATGGCAGGGTCAGGAATTCTCTGATTCCAGGAAAAGACTACGAACCTTCCTTAAGCTTCCCTAGCACAGACCTTTAGCTATTCCTCCAGTTATGGATGTTTTGGATGATGTTTTCTCCGACTCCATTGCTAACCCTGATTCTTTCCCTTCTGCTCCTGTCAGGCCAGACAGATATTATAGGGTCCCTGACACTCAAAAACATCTCTTTAAGGCCCACTCTGTGGATCTAGAAACTATTTCACAGGGCCCCAAGGGAGTGGCTACTTCCACTGCCAAGAATCCACTGCCAGCGGATAGGGAAGCTAGGTCCCTGGAGAGATGGGGTAAAAAGGTTTATACCTCTACCACCCTAGCCATGAGGTCACTTAATTGCCTTTTTCATATGTTTCAGTACCAGGATTTTTTACTGGATGATTTACAGAAAAAATTAGCCTCTCCTGAGCCTATTGATAGAAAGGCATTGCAGGATCTAATACATAACACTCAGCAGGTTAACAATCATTTTCTTCAGTGTGGTTATGATGCATTGGAGGCTTCATGTAGGGCAGCTGTGACTGGGGCTGTGATACGTAGACATGCTTGGTTAAAAGATCAGCCACTGCCATACCATGTTAAAGTAAAGTTACTTGATGCACCTCTGGAAAAACAGAAGCTTTTTGGTGCTAATGCACAAGATGTGTTGAAGTCCATTGAGGAAAAAGCTAAGTCAGTACAGACAGTCAAGGATTTCCTCCAGGTTCAGCCACCCAGATTCAGCAGAAACTGGCCTTCAAAGAATTGGTCCTTCCCAGACTCTGACAAGTTTCAAAGGGGAAAAAGCAGGCGTGCCCGAGGTAGAGGGCAATACCAAGGCTCCTACAGGGGCCGCCAATGGCAACCTCCAAATCAAAGAAGTGGCGCAGGCAGCCCAGCTGCACCACAAGGACAATCACAATGACTTGACTTTCATACCGCCTACAAAGGCTCAAAGAGAAGCACCTTTGGGCGGAAAATTATCCTTATTCTCAAAAAACTGGCACATCTTAACCAAGGACAACTGGATTCTGGATTTAATAGACAAGGGTTACAGATTCCACTTCCATACTTTACCAATAAGACAAGGCATGCCAAACCTGCCACATCATCAAAGGGCAGAGGCACTCATTCAAGTTTCAAAGCTGTTAAGTATAAAAGCAATAGAAAAGGTTCCTCCTCACGAACAAGGCCAGGGATTTTATTCAAGACTGTTCCTTGTTCCATGAAAAGAAAACAAATGGAGGCCTATACTGGAGTTGTCTACTCTAAATACTTTTCTCATTGTGCCAAAGTTCAAAATGCTGACATTGCAGCAACTCCTTCCCATGCTGGGCAAGGTGTCTTGGCTGGTCACTCTGGACCTCAAGGAGGCATACCTGCATGTCCCAATCAGACAAAGCTGCAGAAGATACCTCAGATTTTTTGCAGGGACAGAGCATTATCAATTCTCAGCATTGCCGTTTGGCTTCTCTACTGCGCCCAGAGTGTTCACAAAATGCCTGGCATCAGTAGTGGCACACTGCAGACTCCAGGGGATCCAAATATACCCCTACCTGGACGATTGCTTCATACAAGCAGACAACAAACAAACCTTAATAGCAAACTTGGGACTATGTCATTCAATTACTGCAGGTCTTGGGATACACAGTCAACATTCAGAAATCAAGACTACTGCCATCCCAACAGATTATTTTCCTAGGAGCCAAACTGGACACAGAAACACAAATGGCCTACCTCACAGAGGAAAAACAACAGCAGTTACCAGAGTACTTCAAAGGCCTAGCAAAGCTCTCCCAGCTGACTGCAAGGAAAATGCTGCAGGCCCTGGGGTTCATGGCATCTTGCATTCTTCTGATACCCTTGGCAAGACTTCATATGAGAAAGCTGCAATGGTACTTAAAAAGCTTATGGTCCCAACACAGCCAAAGCCTAGAGGATGTAATCCCACTCATTCCATGTCTGCAAAAAGAATTTTTGTGGTGGGCTCAAGCAAGTCAGTTAAACAAAGGCATGTCTTTCAACAGACCTCAAGCAGGCCAAATGATTACAACAGATGTCTCAGATCATGGATGGGGGGTGCACATGGACGGCAGATGCATTCAAGGTCAATGGACACCAAGGGAAAGACATCTGCACATAAACCAAAAAGAGATGTTGGCAGTGATACATGCAATCGAGACTTTCGAAAAATCACTAAAACAAGGACATTTGCTAATAAGGACAGGCAACACCACGGTCATGTGGTATATAAACAAGCAGGGAGGCACTCATTCTTATCCCCTCTGCAGACTAACAATGATTCTCTGGGAAAAATCCCTGAGCCTGAAGATTCATTTGCAATCCCAGTTTGTGCCAGGCAAGGACAATGTGCTGGCAGACAAGCTGAGCAGAAATTTCTTGGATCCACACGAATGGATGCTGCATCCTCACATTTTCTCACAAATATCAAAGACATGGGGAAGACCGGGCATAGATCTCTTTGCTTCTCACATGAATCATCACCTGGAAAAGTTCTGTACAAGGACCCACCATCCTCTAGCCTGGAAAACGGATGCTCTCTCCTTCAGCTGGAATTCCCTAAAAATGTATGCATTCCCTCCTCTACCACTGCTGACCAAGGTGATACTGAAGATCAAAGCAGAACAACCAACAGGCATTTTGATAGCTCCAGACTGGCCAAGGCAGCACTGGTACCCATTGCTGTTGAGCATAACTCGGACCAAACAGTGGCCTCTGCCCCTATGGCCTCTGCTTCTAACACAACACAATTACAGGACTGTTCATCAAAGCCTGAAAACATTGCATCTGACAGCCTGGAGGTTACCATAGCTCTTCCACTATCTCTCTTTCCAAAAAAGTTCAAGAGTTCTTACTGGAAGCACGCAGACCTTCCACCAGAAAAACCTATTCAGCCAAGTGGAAGAGATTCAGCATCTGGAATGCCAACAGGGGTCAGGATACAACAGTACTGAGTATACATCAGATATTGGAATACTTGGCAGAAATGTTTCATACTGGTCTCTCATTTTCTTCCATAAAGATTCACGCCTCAGCAATCTCAGCAAAATACAATTGTGATCCACCAGTGTTTTCACATCCTTTGCTAAGACAGTTCCTAAGAGGGATAAAGAATATCAAGCCTCCCAGAAAACAGCCAGTACCTGCATGGGACCTCAATTTCGTTTTGGAAAAACTAACTCTTCCTCCCTTTGAGCCAGCAGCAACTTCAGAAATGCAATTTCTATCATGGAAAACAGTTTTTCTATTGGCAGTCACATCAGCAAGAAGAGTCTCGGAGATACAGGCACTCATGGCAGTATCTCCTTTCCTCATTTTTCATCAGGACAGAGTCTCTCTAAGAACCAATCCTTCATTCATGCCAAAAGTAATTTCCAGGGTGTCTCTAAATCAAGCTGTACACCTGCCTACTTTCTTCCCCAATCCTCAAAACAAGGGGGGAAAACTACTGCATACTTTGGACATACACAGGCAACTACGGTACTACTTGGACAGAACTAAGGCCACCAGGAAGTCTGACCAACTATTTGTAGCCTATGCTGTTGGAGTACAAGGAAAAGCAATCTCCAAACAAACAATCTCAAAATGGATTGGACACTGCATCAGATTCTGCTATTCTTTCCATGGAAAAGGTGTGCCAGCCAATATTAGGCCACATTCCACCAGAGCTATAACCACATCCACTGCTTTCCTAAGAGGAGTGGCTACAAAGGACATTCTAGAGGCTGCTACATGGAGCTCCGTGCATACATTTACCAAACACTACAACCTGCCTTTATACTCCAGATCCCGAGCAGGCTTTGCTTCGGCAGTCCTGCAGGGCATTTTAGCTACACCATCCCTTTCTTAGTTCCATCCACCCCCAGCTTGACTAAGGTATTCAACCCATATGTTATGACTGCAGTTGCATTCTTGAAGGACATAGTACAGTTTTGTACCTACCATAAATGTAGATGTCCGATAGATATGCAACTGCAGTCGGATTTTCCCACCCTCCTACCCCTCTGTAACTTTCTTTATGGGTCCACTACCCCTATTTCTATTAGTTGGGGGTATCTCCTATGGTGTATCTGTTTATTACTGTTGTGCATGTTTGGAATTATTTATCCATTCACCAAATTTAGCCTTCCTAGGAGGGCACCTGGCATCTGGGGCAAGAAACACTGAAGAAGATGGCGTCGGCCGATGCCTTTATACTCCAGCCGTTCTGACGTCGGAGAGGAGGCGACACCAGCCGACGCCGGACCCAGACTTTGGAATCCGGCCGACCGAGGGCTGCCTGAGGCAGGACAACCCATATGTTATGACTGCAGTTGCATATCTATCGGACATCTACATTTATGGTAGGTACAAAACTGTACTTTCTAACATGCCAGAGGCTGTTCACCTTTGAAAAAGGGAAAACAAAAAACAATAACCCCCCCCCCCACAAAAAGCAGCGCCTTATTCTGATCACAAATTGGTGAATGAGAAAGCTGATTGTATTGTAATACAAGACAAAATTCAGAAGCTTTTTGGCTTTCATGGAGATGCCACAGATTTTATCAGACCAGGTGTGATGCAAGTAGGTTCAGTGCTAGAATTTACTGCCACAGTAAGGGATCCATCAGGTGAGGAAGGTACTTTTTTTTCCTCCACATTGTTTTAGTCCCAAGAAAGAATAGCTCTTTGAGAACCATCTTTGACTTTTCAAAATTAAACCGGTTTCTGGTAGTAACGAGATTTACAATGCATCCTTCAGATGCCTTTCTATTCTCATGTTGCAGTATTCCGAACTCTTGGGTTTTCCTCTCTTGCTTCACAAACATCTGGCCAGTATACAAAAGCTTTCTAGTCACTGTAGGCTATGTGGGACATCCAACGTTGGTTAAGGGAAAGTGGGCCATGAAAGTGGTGTCTGTACATACCAGATCTCCGAATTTCTCTGCTGCCAGTCGAATGTCAGCTGTTCCTGCTCTACCAGCCATCGGATCGTCTCTTCAAAGATAAGTACCCTGTTGGGGATGTTTTGTTCTTTTGGGTCACTGCAACCCTGCTTAGGTTAATGTCATCCAGGAATGGAAAGTGTAGGTGAGATCGTCAGATCCCCCATAAGGACGCCCATGAGCTTTGCCTTTTCTGTTTAGAGCCTATGCTTGACCATAAGTCTTGCTCCCTCTTTCAGGCCTTCGCCCCAAAAAAGTATGAAGTTGTCTGCACACCTTGAACATTCATTTAGAAAATCAGTGCCTTAAGCGATTAGCTTTAGTTATGGAGTGGGCATCTGGTCAGCTTGTCAAGCCACCTAAAAAAGGCTAAAGTTGCTAGGCCTCAATCTGTTGCTGCATGTCCTCCACCTGATGTCCCTCCTGTGGCTGACATTAGCCTGGAGGAACCTTTTGGTCACCGCTGGTATGGGTACAGCAGGTACTGTTGGGGAAGCCACAGAACCCAGAGTGAAAGGCACGTCCTCAGAGGTAACACAGATGTCGGCTTCCAGTGGTGAGGGGGAACCTTGGCTTGTACCAGCTCCCCAGACGGGTCCTTCCGCTACTGAAGATGTTAACGAACCTAGGGTTACCTTGGCCCCTACGCCCTCTAGGCCTTCCTTGAAAAGAAAACAGAAAACAAAGCATGTTTCTTCTCCTGTACGGAGCCAGCCAGACTGGCCGGTGTTTTCAGAGAGCCTTTTCATTGCTTTTATGGCTCTTGCACCTGCCATGCCCTCATCCACCCCAGTGGCTCCCTCTGTAATTAGCTGTAGGCCTCAGGCTCAAGATTTCTCAGCCTGAAACTGAGGACTCCTCTGACTCCTCTATGTCTCCCAGTTACCATCTCCCCTTGGTTATATCTCCCCAGAGGAACATTCTGCTGAGCCAGATTCTCCAGGTGACGATCTCACCTTTGGGAGACCATTTCCAAAATGAGGGAGTTCTTTAAGTGGGATTCCACTGAGATGACAGAAGTTCAGAAAAGATATTATGAACTTCTACAAATAGACACTCTTGCTCCCTCAGCTATACCTCCAGTCTTGCCAGCTTTTCTGGATGCTTTTAATGCAGCTTCTGTGAATCCTGATTCACAGCCCTCTCCCCATTGAAGGCCTGACAGATTCTACAAGGTCCCTGAGGGGGCCAGATTGTTTATTAAATGCCCTGTAGCAGACCCTGGTACTGTCAATCTCAGCTGATAAGCCCTCAAAACTGCTTCCATCCACCTCAGTTCTCCCTACAGATAAAGATATCAAGGCCGTGGAGCACTTTGGGGAAAAAAAGGTTTATACCTCAGCTACCCTGGCATTCAGGGCAATAAACTATGAAACTCTTATGTCAAAATATGCCCTAGCCCTTTTAGGACAAGCCGGTAAGCTTCTGACTGAGATCCCAGACTCCTCCATTCAAGGCACAGATATCCAGCCCTATAGCCTTGTCTTAGATCACTAGACATTCCATTAGGTGCCGCTATGATGCAGCTGAAGCCTCTCCCAAATCTGCTGCATCTGCTTCAGTCCTGAGAATATATTCCTGACTACGGTTACAGCCCTTACCTGATGATATTAGGGCAAAACTATTGGATGCACCTCTGGATAACTGTGCCCTCTTTGGGACAAAGGTGGCTGTTTGTTCAAAACTCTACAACAGAAGGGGAAGGAATTACAAGACTTGAAGTACCTGTTTGTTTCTCATATCCCCAAATTCCACAGGAATTACTCCTCAAAAACTCAATTTATAAGGAAGCATTCAGCTCCTCCTCCTCCTTCCGGAGGCAGAAAGAGCACCAGGAAACAACAAACTCCTTCCAGGCCTGCTCAGACTCCGGCCCAAAAACTTCAGTTTCAAGACAGGGCAGGTATTCTGTGACTACCTGCCATTGCTGAACAAACCCCTAGATTCCACCCCCCCCCCCTTTCACTAAGGCTCTCCACTCTTTCCCTGTTTGGAAAAACATTACCTCAGATAGGTGGGTTTTATCCATCGTAGAAAAGGGTTATTTCATGACCTGGATCACAGCACCTTCCTTGAGGGGTATTCCAGAGCCACCCAAAGAGCAGCTTCCCCTTTTTCAGCCAGTTATAGACAGCATTATTGCCCAAGGAACATTTCAATCTTTTCCTATGACAGAAAAGGGAAAGGGTTTCTATTCCAGACTCTTCCTAGTCCCAAGAAAAGATGGTCCCTGGAGACCAATCCTAGATCTCTCCCACCTCAGTTTTTTCCTACAAGTACCCACCTTTCAAATGCTTACTGTGCAGAGCCTCTTCCCCTTGATTTTTACCACAGGGATTCCCAGCCACCTTGGACATCAAGGATGCCTACCTGCACATCCCCATAAGGCCCAATTACAGGAGATGTCTATGATTCTCTGTGGGCTCCTCACATTTTCAGCTCTCTGCCTTGCCCTTTGGACTTTCTACAGTACCAATTGTCTTCACCAAGTGCTTGGCACCAGTGATTGCCTTCTGCAAGACTCAAGGGATTCAATATTTCCTTACTTGGATGACCTTCTGATCTAGGCAGACTGTTCAAAATCCTTGCTACGCCATCTACAAACAGTAATATGAGTCCTGCAAGCACTGGATTTCAAGATAAACTTCCCTAAGTCCAACCTGAACCCCTCTCAAGACCAAATATTCCTGGGATGCAGAATAAGGATGGATGTCATGAGGACCTTTCTGCCACCTCAAAAGGTGGAAAACTTAAGGCAGTACCTGCTTCAAGTCACAGTCTTGACTGCCAGGCACTACCCCAGTCTCCTATGTCATATGGCATCGACTATTCCCATGTTGCCATTGGCAAGGCTCCACATGCAAAAGTTACAGTGGTACCCAAGGTCTGTATGGACATAGCACTCTCACCCCCTAGAATACAAAATCACCTTCCTACTTTGGCTCAGGAAAAAGATTCTCTGGTGGTTAAATTAAGTGATCTCCAACCCAGGACTCCCCTTACAGGCTCCCTTGCCACTACAGGAGATGTACACAGATACCTCAGATCTGGGATGGGGAACAGCTTGGGTTCCCTAAGAGTCCAGGGCAGCTGGTCAGACTCCTTCAGACAGGAACATATCAATATCAGAGAGATGACAGCATTTCTTCTGTCCCTGAAGACCTTCCAACATATGCTGAAGCAGGACCCCCTAAAACTGTTCAGAGACGACACTGCGGTTCTGTGGTATGTGAACAAGCAGGGGGAACAAAATCCTATTTGCTATGCAGACTAGCTCTCCAAGTCTTAGATCTTGCCACACAACAGGGAGTCACTTTGCAGGCAGTGTATATATATCCCTTCAGAGAAGAACACCTAGGCAGACACCTTGAGGAGATCCATGTCACAGTCTCATGAATGGATGCTCCACAGGGATGTGTTCTTAGACATAGTCCACAAATGGGGTACATCTCAGATAGATCTGTTTGTCTCTCCACTGAACAGACAACTTCCATCATTTTGCACCAGGCTACCCAGTCCTCTGGCAAGGGCAATGGACGCCTTCTCAATTTCTTGGAAGGGAATGTTTCTGTATGCATTCCCCCTTCCCACTTCTTTGGAAAGTCCTACTGAAAATCCAACAGGATAAACCAAAAATCTTGTTGATGACTCCCTTTTGGTCAAAGACAGCATTGGTTCCCCTCCTTCTGCATTTAGCCAGGAGCAATCACCACAAGTTACGTCACAGAGTGGACCTTCTCACACAGAACAAAGGATCACTAATCCATACCCGTCTACAATCTCTGAACCTTACTCTGTGGGTGATAGAATTCTGATCCCTTACAGACACCTGTACAGTGAGGACGTGCTCACAATCCTGCAGGAGGCCAGGAAACCTAACACTAGGAGATCTTATATGTCTAAATGGAAAAGATTCCCCATATGGTGTTGACAAAGACAGCTGGACTCTTTTCAGGATGATGTTCCCTTGGTACTGTCATACCTTTGTGAACTCTTGCAGACAGGGTTGGCGTACTCCTGTTAAAGCACACCTTGCTGCTATTTCAGCTTGTCTGCCTTTGGACCCTCCTTTGACATCTCGGTTGTCTGCAAAGTTATTCCTAAAGAGAGTGCTGCATCTGAGGCCCTCCAGGAAATCCATCCCACTATCATGGGACCTGCATTATGTTTTAGAAAAGCTTATGGTGGCTCTTCTAAGGCCTCTAAAACACTGAACTTGGAAAACAGTACTCCTGGTAGCCTTGACATCGGCCAGGAGAGTGTCAGAGCTACAGGCCCTCATGGCTATTGCCTCTTTCCTCACCTTCCACAAGGATCTTCCTTCATGCCCAAAGTGGTCAATGAGTTATCCTTAAATGAAGCTATTCACCTTCCCACTTTCTTTCCTCATCCTCAGAATGACAGTGAGTGAATCTTGCACTCCCTTGATGTGCACAGGCAGCTTAGGTTTTACCTTGACAAGACCGAGTCTATCAGAAAATCAGAACAATTGTTTTTCTCCTTTCATCCCAGGGCTCTGGTGAAAGCAGGGACAAAGCAGACCATTTCTGCTTTGATTTTCAGGGCAATTTATTTTCTGTTATACATACCATGGAAAGGCTTTAGGATCTAAGGTTAAAGCACACTCCACTAGAGCTATGGCTTCATCTGGTGCTTTCTTTAAAGGGCTGGACACTGCCCCCTTTTTAGAGGCAGCTACATGGACCTCTGTCTACACCTTTACCAAACATTATAGATTGAATCACATTTCCAAATCCAGGGCTGGATTTGCCAGGACAATCCTTCATGGATTCCTAGAAATTAGTTCCAAGCCTCCACCCTCTTCTTCCCTTTGAGGTTTGGCACTCACCCAAGGGTTTGGAATATTGCATCATGAGAATAGAAGGACGTAGAATATTTGTGTAAATTCTTACCATAACCATAGATGTCCTTCTCTTCCATATTGCAGTATTTCTTCTCTCTCTCCTTCCCCCTTCTTCCATTAAACTGTCGCTTATTGGATGGCACTGGACTTGTACAGTTATCCTGAGTCTGGGGGTTTGACTGGGACGCTCATTTCTGAGGTCTGGTACATGCAGATGTCACTTTTATGGCCCCATGTTCCCTTAGCCAACATCAGACTACAGTGACTAGAAGCTTTTGTTTACTTGCTGGACATTTGAGTAGCAAGAGAGGATAACCGAAGAGTTTGGAATACTCTAGCATGGAAGAGAGGGACATCTATGGTTATGCTAAGATTTTACACAAGTATTCTTTCTTGATACTCCTTTTATGATAACTGCTGTAATAGTAATACGATTCTTGTAGCAGCTTAATGTTCATGCTCTCCCACAGTGCCACCTCATGGCCTGTGCATATGCTTCCTTGTGCCTGCCTAAAGCAGTTACTGTGCTATGCACAGCTTGGGGAGTAGAATAAAAGAAAGGCCTCTACAAAAATCATCCGTAAGGAAGAATGCAGTCTTAATTGCCTTGAAAGAAAAATAGGCTGCATGCACAGCTTGCTATTTAAAAATGACAAGTTAATCAGCTAAAGAAATAAATTCTTCAGAGGATATTAAAATAATAATAAGCAAATCACCCAGATGCAGCACAGCAAGCCGACAGAGCTTGGAAACAGCGTTACCAAAAAATAAATAACTTTGATCACCATAAAACGCTGCTCCCTAACGGCACCAAACACAGTTCTAGTAAGCTTCACAAATAACGGACTTCCAACAAACCGTTAGTATCCTTAATGCATATAAACTCCAACAGTTCTTCACGTTCGTAATAGAAAGTACTTTATTCTTTATAAAACAAAAGTAAGCGCTTTCAAAAGCCTACGGGTGAAAGCGCTCTGTTAGGGAGCAGTGTTTTATGGTGATCTTCAGAGGATATGTTTTACATGTGGAATGATGAAGGAAAAAAAAACTGTGAGATATAATGATCTGGCCTGGAATGTCAACTCTGATATTGTAAGTGATATAGAATTGTACCATCTATATTGCTTGGCAAATCAGCAATCGAGAAAGAAATGCTGGCATACCTTTACACAATGCTGGAAGGCAGAAAATTTGTGCATGGCTGGCAGACAATTCAGCCATATCCCCCAGTCCACACTTTTGTTAGTCCAGTGGACAAGTGGTGAGAACTGTCCAAACAGTGAAGAATGTCATGAAAAAGAGCTGTAATATAATGTGTTAGCTTGCAGTTCTTTAGTATAGAACATGGGTCTGCAACCTTCACTAGCAAAAGAGCCATTTTTGGCCACTCTCTCACCAAATAAAATTCATCGGGAGCCACAAAACCTATTTGACCCCTAAAATGAAGATAACACAGCATATAAAGTTTTACATATAGTTATTATAGTAAATATAAAAGAAGTAAGTTTCTACGTGGCACACCTCATCACAAAAGATTTCTCATCCAGGAAAAAAGAGGTCATTGTTCCCCTCTACTCATCACTCCTTAGACCCATTATAGAGAACAATGCCCCTTTTGATGTGTACTTCTCAAGACATCTACAACAACTGGAAAGGCCACAGAAATACCTCACAAAGAGGATTACCGGCCTCAAACAGATGCCCTATGCAGACCATCTCAAAAATCTCCAGCTTTACTCTGTCGCATACCGCCTACTCAGAGGCGATCTCTGCCTAACATACAAAGCTATGTCAAACCCAGAGCTGTTGGACATACTCCATGTAAAGAAATCCCAATCCCTCTGAGCTACACACTCTAGGGACCTAAACCTTGTCACCACAATAAGCAGAACATGCTGGAGGGATAGATTCCTGTCTCAGAGACTTCCCATACTCTGGAACAAACTACCAATCTATGTCAAACAAAGCTCCTCATTAGCACTTTTCAAGAAAAATCTTGGTGATTGGATGGGAGATAGGAAATTCACCCCAAGGATCACTTCTGTGGCTCTGCTTTACATGGGCACAGGCAAATAATTTTCTTGGGAGGCAAAAGCCAGGGTACCGTTTGGCTAGGCTTATATAGGCCCTAGGGCCAATAGCCTAGTACCTACCTATGAACCTATAAGAGCAATATTTAAAATCTGTCTCTATTTTTGTTCCTTTGTTGGGATTGCTATGTGTGTGTGTGTGTGTGTGTGTGTGTGTGTGTGTGTGTGTGTGTGTGTGTGTGTGTGTGTGTGTGTGTGTGTGTATCTTGACCTCGTAGAACAAGAAATCTGGGCAAAGCCATAAATAATGGGGAACGAAGGCTAAAAAATATAGGCACTTTTTAAATATTGCTCTTACAAACTTAGAAAGTTGATAGAATAACAGATTTTGCATTAGCATGAACTTTCTGAAGGGTATGAAGTCTGAAACTCAAATGTTTTTATATTTTTCTGACTTTAGCCCTCAATGATTTACCAGAAAACCACAATTTTATGAGAAACAGACCAAAAATATGAGACAAAAGTCAGGACATTCTGTGAAAGTGCACAGTTGAGCGGTAATTGTGTGTGTGTAACATGCATGTTAACAAAAACCATGTTATTCTAGCAAGTTTCTAAGTTTATAAGAGTAAAAGTCTGTCCCTATTTTTGTTCCTTTGTTCCTCTTTATTTGTGGCTCTGTCCAGATTTCTTGTGGCAAGACTTTGAAAGGTATGAAAACCTTTCAGGAGATGCTGCGGCTACCAGGGGATGATCAATTGCTCTGTGTGTGTGGAATGCATGGCAACAGAAACTGTGTTTTTCTAGCAAATTTTTAAGTTTATAAGAGCAATATTTAAAGTCCGTCACTCAGTCAGTCTGTGTGTGTGTCTTGTGAGGTAGAGTGGCCAGTATTTTTTAAAGCTACAGGGAGCCACTGCAGAGGTGTGGAAGAGCCACATGCGGCTCCCGAGCCGCAGGTTGCAGACCCCTGGTATAGAAATACCATATCCATTATATGAACTCTTACTTTACACTTGCCCTTATTTGGAGCTTGAAATTAGGCTTCCTTAATCTGCTGAGCTGAATCAGTCTGCTGTCATGTTCTTTTATTACATGTTAACACATCATGAGTTATGTTTACGATGCCTTCCAAACCATCAGATGTCTTAACTGAAATTACTGTTGCAGTATTTATTGCAGATGGGTTTTCATTGCTGATGTCCATCTGGGATACCAAAACTATACCTTCCTGAGGGTGTATGTCTGACGTATGACCTCAGCTCATGTATGTCGGGCTATAAAGGACAGACATATGCATGAGATCCTCAGATTTTCTTGCCACCAGTGCAAACGCAAGTTGTACACCTGTTGGGCCAATCCACATTTGGTTGTTACTACACTGCATTGTTATTTGGTTACTTTGATTGAAGCTACTTCAACTGGCCATAGACTCTCATTTATGCAATTGGATTCTTAGCTTCCTTACTGTAAGGCCTCAAAAGGTTTGTGTGGGAGGCAACAGCTCCGGAAGTATCATCCATCCTGAACACAGGAGTACCACAGGAGTGTGTCTTAAAACCTCTCCTTTTCACTCTGCTGACACATGACTACATGGCCAGACATGAGACAACTAGGATCATTAAATTTGTGGATGATACCACTGTTATAGGCCTGGTCAAAGATGGAAAGAGGCCTACAGGAACGAGATTGATCAACTACTGGTCTGGTGTGACAATCTAGCACTGAATTTCAGCAAGACAAAGGAGACGATTGTTGATTTTAGAAGATCTTAAGTACCACACAAACCTCTAGTGATGAAAAGAATGATAGTTGAAAGGGTCAAGAGTACAAAGTTCTTGGGTGTTTATATCACTGAGAACTTAACCTGGGCAGTCCATGTATCCAGCACAGTCAAAAAAACTCAGCAATGCTTGCACTTTCTAAGGGAACTTAGGAAGGCAAAATTACCAAGCTCCATACTTCAGACCTTTTATAGGGGCACCATTGAAAGTGTCCTGACCAACAGCTTTACAGTCTGGTATGACAACTGTAACAATCAAGATCAGAAGGCTGTCAAGACAATTGTATGGTCAGCAAAAAATCATTGGCATCTCCCTTTCATCTGTGGAAGATCTACACAAATGCCAGTGCATCGACAGGGCCAAAAAGATGTCCAGTGATCCAATGCATCCTGCCAATTGTCTGTACACTCGCCTCTCCTCAGGCAGGAGATACAGAAGTCTGCATTGTAAGACCACCAGATTAAATAACAGTTTCTTTCCGCTCTCCATTAGACTGTTTAACTCTTGGGAAAAACGAACCATGAGTCTGTCGAAATACTCAACCACTTCTGTTACATAGAAAGCCTATCAAGTGGCTTATTTTATGGATGTGCAATAACTGCAATATTAAGGTAGCTCACCTACCACACTGAAGGACTGTGAAGTGCAATATACAAACTGTGCAGTAATTCAGTCTATTCATAGATACGCTGCTAGTTTTTCAGTTTTACTTTGACAGTATTACCTTCATATTGTTCCATGTCTCCTGTTCTAGGATGAGTGTGGGTTACTCCTGTCCTACTTTACTTACTAATTGCTACGTATTAAATTTCTACTGTGATATTTTATTAATTTTTCTCTGTCTGTATGTGCAACTGTTTCCTGCATTGAGAATGCAGCATTGTAATTTTGATCAGCTACACTGCTGTGTAGTTCTGAATGACAGTAAAGTTTTCTTTGACTTTAACTTTGACTTTGTTGATACTGTTGACCTCATTAATCATTGTCATAAGTGGCCTTTATTGTCTAGATCCTGAATATGACTTCAAATCCTGTTTCATTTGTCTGTCGTTTACACTCAAAATGATTAGATTAGGAGTTTCCTTGCTCAATACCTTACTCAAAACCCAGCAGTTGAAAAGCCTATCCCAGTCAAAGATGGCAGACTCTCAGGACCCCTACGGCGCCATTCCACCTAAGAAAAAATGTGAGGCCCCTTAATGATTCCCAGTCCAATGTATCTGAGTCAAATATACCTGCTGAGGTCGTCAAACCCACTGTACGTCCGATTACTTCTTAGGCTCCTGCTCCCGAGACCCCATTGGAGGCCACTATATGATATGAGGCCATGCAGATGACAGATACCTCGGATGAACCATGTCTTATTTTGGAGGGCCCACACAAAATCCCTGAGATCCTTATACAGGAGGTGGTTCATGGTACGCTTTTTGAAAGTACATAAAACTCCAGTTCTTCCAAGGCTAGTGAGGGCAGATGTCACTCCAAAAAACATCCGACATACCGTACTCCTTACAGGTAAAAAGAGTGGATGGACTTAGCTTAGGGTTTATTTAAAGCAGTCATGGTCCTACAGCTTCCTTCTTTTCTGACCTGGCTGTCTTAAGCTGTATCACAAAAGCAAACCTTGAATTCTTCTTCCTCTGAAGAGGGTCTTAAACCAGACTCTGTCCATTCTCTGGATTATGCTTCAACTCCACTCTCCTGAGCAAGTCTCCTCAGATGAAGGGAACTCTTTTCATCTGACTGTTCTCTGGAAAAGGCCTGCTTTGGAGAAGCCATTCAGAATATAAGACTCTTTGAGTGTTAGTCAAGGATAATCTCAGAAGTACAAAAGAGGTTCTACAGCCTTTTGGAGGTGGGTACTTAGCTTTTTCACCAGTTCTCGAAGCTTATCTTGATTCCTTCTAGTCATCTTTGACTCCAAACTCTGAGCCACCTACTTCTGAAAGATTGTACAGGTTTTATAAAGTTCCAGATGAATTTAAATACCCGTACAAAAAAAAAACCTTGGCTGACCCGCAGCTGTCTCCCTCTCCTTAGATATGCCTTCCAAATTGCTTCCCACTGCCAGTGCCCTCCCCTCAGACAAGGATAGCAGGATCATGGATAGGTGCATTAAGAAAATTTACACTTCAGCCATCTTAGTATTCAGGGCTATTAGTTACCAAATACTTGCTTTCTGTGTTGGTCTCTGCATAAGGTCATGTCAGAACCTCAGACAGCAGATTCTAATCAGCAAATACAGACTCTTTTGTCCCAAGCAACACAAATATGTAGACATAGAATCAAATGCAGTTATTATGCAGTGGATACTATGTCAAAGGCTGCTGCCACTGGCTCAGTGATCAGATGGTATGCATGGGTAAAGGGTCAGCCATTCCTGAAGACTTCAAATCCAGATTTTTGGATTCACCCTTGAACAATGATCTCTTGCTTGGACCACAAGCTGACAATCTTTTCACAACTCTACGAGAGAAAGGCAAGACCTTGAAAGACTGCTGGCAGATTCTCTTTCTACAGTTCCTAGATACCATAGGGAGCTACCCATCCAAGTCCATTTCCTTTGTTAAGAAGGACCCTAGGCCCTCTCACAAACACAGAAATGTGCCTAGGAAAAGAGTTACGGACAATCCATAAAGGTACTGTCTTTCAGGAAGGCCTACTTTTGGGGTCAAAACCTTTTGACTGTCCTTATCTTTCCCCTACCTTCTCCCTCCACTCCATCAAACATACACTCCATTTCATTTCAGTTCTGGGAGATGGGAACAACAGTTAAGTGGGTTATGACCATCATCAAAGAATACGCCATGTCTTGGCAAAACGTTCCCTCCATTAAAGGGATTCCCAGTCCTCCACCCCACCACAGTCCCTTTATTGGTCCCATTATTCAGGACTTACAGGCACACAGGGCACCATAGAAAAAGTAAACAAAAAAAAAAACAGGCCAACACACCAGAAGACCAAACTAGTAACCGAAGAAATGGTGTGAATGCAATGCCACTACCATGGAGACAGCAAAATACTGTTAAGAAAAAAGAAAACCTCTTTAATAAAAATGGTTGAGTGCTTTCATTTTATTAAGTATTGAAACTTCATTACAATTCAATAAAATAATGTCCTTTTTAAATATACTCAGCAGCCATTTATATTCTTAGTTACATTTAAAGCTGTGCACAAAATACTTACACATGTAAGTTTACCCATATATCTCCCCAGTTAAATTACATAGTCTTCTACCTATCTTTCAAAACTATATACTCACAAACGTGTGAGATCCTTGTTGTGTACGTAAATCATTTATTTATTTACATTTGTTAACCAGGTAGTGTCCGACTGGCAAGTAGCCTGTTTTCAGCAGAGACCTGGGGAGAAAAGCTCCAGAACAGTAGCAGTTAGTTAGGAGTCCAAGTAGTCATGAACACAAATATTGGCAAAAAATGCAAATAACAAGGTTACATAATAAAACAAGTAGTCATGAACACAAATATTAGCAAAAATGCAATCAACAAAGTTACATAAGAGACAATTAGTTATGAAAAAACACAGTAATATAATACAGAGATATAAAAAAATGGGATTTGAAGCACAAACTGCTTAAAGGTGTTGAAGACAGGTACAGGAGAAAGGGAGTTAGAAGTTACAGGAGAAAAGAAACTTGCCAGGAGAAATACAGTTGGAAAGCCAGTTGCTCCTGAGATAATCTTTTAGGCTTTTTTTTTAATGTGAACATGTTGGGATTGTTTTGATGTGCTAAATGTTATTTTTTTAATCGTTGGAAAGTAGTGTTAAACAACAAATTAACAATGTGACTTTATAGCTTAGCTGACCTAAGCTTTAAACCAGGTATAATTGATACATTCTCATTCAGTCCTGGGGCTGTGGTAGCATTCAGTCCAACCTGCCAGTAAAAGCTGTCTGTACTTAGCTGGGTCTCTGTCACCTCCCCTGAAGGGGTATGTTAACTTTATAATACCGAATCAGAACTTTTCAAAAGCTCCTTGTTTCACTTTGTTTAAACAGAGCACTGTTAATTTTTTAATAGATATATCATGAATTTAATAGATATATCATGAATATGTTTATACATCCTTTTCTTAAAATTCCTGTTTGTTTTCCCTATATAGAAACACATGCAGGTAGAACATTGCTCTCTGTATACTATAGCCTTACTTAGACATTTCCATCTTGCAAGTGGAGGGAAATTTTTTGGTTACCCCCCAAGTTAATAACTTCCTCTTCATAAATGTACGGGCAGTAATTATGAAAACCACACAATGTGTTGTTGTCAGTCTTCCCTTTATTCTCGAATACGAGTGGGATCCGATCTGTTGGATCTATCTTGGCCTTATGCAGACGCTTGTGGCCTACTGCTAAGCTCTTGGGCATTCTACCCTTCCCAGAATGCACTTTCCCATTACCTCAGATCTCATTTGCCGCTTTGCTGGAGATATGGTCCCTTCGATAGCTCTAGGCTAAGTGAAGAATTTTTCTTCATATTTCGTAATATTTAAATTTTTTCGACTTAGTGTTAAATTCTAGTAGCAGCTAGTGTGTGGTGTTTATTTCCTTTCTATTTAAATCGTCCGACTTTTTTTCACAGCATTTTCTCTTTATCCCTTATTAAACAAGTAATAGTTAAGCAGTTGTTAGTCTAGTCTAGTTTGATTTTAGAGTCTTATTTTTTTCATATAGGGCTTCTCTAGTTTTTCTTTTTACACACACAGCGGTAGAGTTGTTGCCTCACAGCAAGAGGTTCTCCCGTTCGATTCTCGGCTGGAGTGCGGGGTGTGCCTTCTGTGTGGAGTCTGCATGTCCTCCCCACGGTTGGGTGGGTGTTCAAAAGACATGCATAAATGGGCGTGCCTTTGTTGAAGGTTGAACGTCGAGCTGGCACCTCGGCGTTCGTCAAAAAGCAACTGCCAATCATTAGCAGACCAGAGTTCCGCTGTGGCGACCCCTAACATATATATATATATATATATATATATATATATATATATATATATATATATATATATATATATATATATATATATATATATATATATATATATATATATAAAATCAGTATCGGGACTTTATCAGAAACATAAAATGAAAAGATGTAACACAATTCACCTTACTGAATAACACTGTAAGCCTGCCCAGTCGTAAAAACAGCAGAAGGTAATACAAAATTACCTAATCAGCAGCCAATGAGAAGTCTGTCCATATGTAAAAAAGGAGTGGTTAGTGATTCTATTTTAACACACATTTAATGTTAATATTGTCATTGAGTCCTGGGGCGGCTTCTGCATTGAGCAAAGCTGCCACTTAAGTTCACGTATTTCCAAAAAAGTATCAATGTCCCCCATAAAGGAATCAACCTTTTCAAGAATAAAAAATTTTAAAAGACTGGTCAGCATACTGAGTCTCATGTTTTGCAAGTGCATTGCTACAATCTCGTTTCCTGATGTCAGTATTGTGCTCCTTAATTCTGTCAGACACTGTGCATCTAGTTTTTCCCACATAAAAAGCTGTACAGTCACTGGCATACCCAACATTGTTGCTATGGCAATTAAAAGACTTTTTAAATTCAACATATAAGTTACAGTGGGGAAAAACATAACTACCAGTGTAAATGTGCCTGCAAGCAACACATCTGCCACAAGTGAATATACCCTTAGGCAACTGGTTAGTAAGCAGGGGTTGTAAACTGAAAGAAGAGTAATTTCCCTCAAAGTTACTTTTCAAAGTGCAGTTTCTTTTCTAGGAGAAAACTGATTTGTCACCTAACACTTGAAAAATGTCTCTGTTGTTGGTAATAAAAACACAAATTTTATTTACAATGTCTCTGATTTTTTTGCATGTCCAGGCTAATAGGTAATGGAAAACGAAGTAAACCAAGCTGGAAAGCACAAACTAGTAACTTTGAAAATGAAAAAAACAGGATCCAACCAAGAGACACACTGAGGCACAATGAGCTAGCGCTTTCATCCACTTTTAATGATGTGAATTTTTTTCTGAAGAAGTTCACATCGTTAAAAGTGGATGAAAGCGCTAGCTCATTGTGCCTCAGTATGTCTCTTGGTTGGATCCTGTTTTTTTCATTTTCAAAGTTAATGGAAAACTAAGGTACAGATTTCCATAAAAAATTCTATCTAAAATATGGAGTGGATAGTTTCTGTGGAGAAAAAGATGTTTTAAGAAATTGGCTTCATAAACAGGTCGTCATTACTGATGATGGGAGACAGTCTGATGAACTGTCCACGAGCAATATTATTTTACTTGAATGTGGAATGTAAACTTGTATAGTCAAGAAAGTTGTTTTTGTATGTATCCTTACGATAAAATGTGGAATGCAACAGGTGGGCAACTGGGTCCAGAGTGACTTCGATGTCTAAGAAATGCACTGTACTTCCAAAAAACAGAAATAAAGTGTAAAAAACGTTATGCTGTCTGACATGTACAAAGTTTTTCAGTTCATTCCCTTTCCAGATGAAAAACAAGTCATTAATGTATCTGCAGTAGAAAATAACATTATGGAAACCCTCCAAGTGAACTAAAGTTTCGTACTCCCAGGCACTTAAAACCAAGTTTGCAAAGGCTTGGGCCATTTTGGTCCCCATGGCAATACCTTTAACTTGTTGAAACACACTGTTGTTAAAAGTAGAAAAAAAATGTTATTTAAAACTAGAGACATTAGTTTTCGCAAGGTGTCTGTTTTGCTGTTAGAAAATCGAGTGTGTCTGGACAAAAAAGAATGTATGAAAGTCAGTCCTTCCTCGTGCAATATATTTGTATAAAGCAGTTCAATGTCCAGAGTAACCAAAATACAGTCAGTAGCAGCCAGGTCAAGGAGAAAAAGTTCATTTAAGAAAGCCCAGGAATCTTTTAAGTAGAACTGTGTTGGCTGAACGATCGGATTCAGTATGAAGTCAGTCAATAAACAGAATTCTTTTCAGTTTTTGCTTTTTTAATGGATATAATGTGCCTAAAAGGAGAGTTTTTGATGTCCTTGTGGATTTTGAAGATACTGAACAGTTCGCCAAGAGTAGGACAAGGAACTTGCATGAAGTCATATTCTTCTTGAGATAAAGTTGTCTCTTAGTAATTTAAGCAGCGTTTTATCAGTTAGCTTAAATTGTTTCTGCGCATAAGTTTAATCCACTTCTTTGTAAAAAACATTATTCATGAGAGTATCTTCAATCTTTCCCCTGTACGTCCACTTACTAACCAGTTGCCTAAGGGTATGTTCACTTATGGCAGGTGTGTTTCTTCCAGACACATTTACAATGAAAGTTATGTTTTTCCCCACTATAACTTAAATGTTGAATTTAAAAAGTCTTTTAATTGCCATAGCAACAATGTTGTATACGCCAGTGTGTGTGCTCTAACTGTACAGCTTTTTATATGGGAAAAACTAGACGTAAACTGTCTGATAGAATTAAGGAACACAATACTGCCATCAGGAAAAGCGATTGTAGCAAAGCATTGCAAAAAATGCCACTCAGTATGCTGACCACAGTCTCTTGAATTGTTTTATTCTTGAACAGGTTGATTCCTTTATGGGGGGGGACAGGCTTTTTGAATCATGTAGAAGGCCTTCTCCATTGGGGACTCAACAATCGCTGCCATCCCTGTCAGGACAGATCTCCATATCCCCTCAACCAGAGCTGACATCAGTCTCATTCCCTGGGCAGAGGGCAGAAATCCTCTAGGAAAATCCCCCGTTGGTGGTTTCTTCTTCTGATACTTGCCCAGAGCATCCCTGTGAGGAAGTACCTGTGAAGAAAAAGTGCAAGAGGAAGCACCAGACTCCCCGGAGGAGTCTTTCACCGAAGATAATGATTTCAATGAGGGGGAAGATTCCCCCAGGTCACCCCCTGATGTTTCCTTCGGTGAAATCCTGGAAATCCTGAAATAGAGGGGAGGCTGGTCTACCCTCCAGCCGCCTTCTGAGGAGTCAGTTTCCCTGAATGCATTTCGAACCCAACCATTTACTTCTTGGATCTCTCCACCTACTGACAATCTCATTAAATTCATCGCTCAGCGGGCATGGAAGATGCCGGACTCCATCAAGCCTATCCCCAAAAGACCTGATCGCTTCCTCTCAGCCCCTAAAGATGAACAACACTGATCAGAAGGCATACCCATTGACACCATGGTGATAGCAGCCACTAAGAAGGAACTTGCTGAGGAAAGTCCCACTATCCATCCTCCTAACAAGGAGTGTAGGACTATGGATAGGTTTGGCAAGCGCATTTACACTTCATCAACCTTTGCTCTCAGGTCCCTGAATTAGATGGCACATTTTACGAGATTGCAGAAGAATTTGATCAAGGCATTCTCAGATATCCTCTCAGGAGCACTGGCTGAACAGGTGCGTGACAAAGTTACCTCACAGCTGGCAACCCTGGAAGCGATTTCTAACTCGTCCATGAGGCTCATTGCTCATGCAGCTGAAGGGACAACTAAAGCATCGGGTTCAGGCATTGCCATTAGAAGGCACTCCTGGATACACTTGTGTGACTTTGCGGAGCCATTTAAAGTGTCATTCATCAACTCTCCATTTGACGGATTATCCATGTTTGGCCTAAAAGTTAGACACACTTGCCAGATGTGAAAAAGATGGGAAAATGCTGTCTGCTGTAGGCATACATTTCTCCACTGTACAGAGGCCTTACTCTGGGAACCAGCGAAGTGGGAGACTATAGTTTAAAAAATACCAAGGGCCTTTTCAAGATTCGTGTGGCAAGGACTTTCTTCAGGGCAGAGGGGGAAGGTAATGGAAGATGCTGTCCCAGAGGCAGTATTGGCCTGCAAAATCAGAGCACCAGAGATTCCTTCTCAGGGGCTTCCTACCAGCATCCCTGAAGGGAGGCTCGATTGCTCTCCTCTGGAGGCAGTCAGGGGGTGATTTTCTCTGCACCATCCTACCTGGCAACTGATAACTGGACAAATGGGTGCAGAGAATAATGTCCAAAGGTTACAAAATCCCACTATCTTTATTCCCAGTAACCCAGAAAAGACTCTCGGATGTTCCACCCAATCACAGGGAAGCAGCAGAAATTCAAAAACTGCTAGACAAAAATGTCATCCAAAAAGTCCCATCGGAGCAAGTAGAATCTTGGTTTTATTCTAGGTTCTTTTTAATGCCCAAAAAACAGGGGACTGGAGACCTATTTTGGATCTCAGCCAATTCAACAAACCAAATTCTGGATGGTCTCAGTACAGTCGATGCTTCCATTCTTAGAAAAAAGGTAATTGGATGCACTCTATAGACCTTCAGGATGCGTATTACCACATAAAAATGGACAAACGCTCCAGGAGGTTCCTGCAATTCTGGCTGGGAGCCAGTCATTTCCACTTCAGAGCACTGCCTTTTGGATTCACCTCATCCCCTAGGGTGTTCACCAAATGCATGGCAATGGTTACGGCTCATCTCAGACTGTAAGGATTTCGAGTTTCTCCATACCTCGACAACTGGCTCCTCACCGCTACCACCAGGTGTTAGAACAGGCAAGAGATTACACACTGCATCTCTGTGCATCTGTAGGCATCACAATAAATTATGAAATGTCACATTTACAGCCTTCTCAACAATTAGAGTTCATCAGAGCCAGGCTGGACACTGTTACAGGAATTGCTTCACTTCCACTAGAAAGACTACAGTGAATCAGATCCCAGGTCACACAAATTACCCAAAACAGAAGGGTTCCAGCCAGATTAATCTTACAAGCATTGGGCTCATTGGCAGCATCAGTCACTCTTGTCCCCTTAGCAAGGTACCACATGTGAATATCACAATGGTTGCTTCTCTCCCAGTGGTCTTTGATACATCAGCCAATGTCTTGCCAAATCATGATTAGCAATCTCTGAAAACAGGATCTTTCTTGGTAGCTCCATTCTGATCAGATTCTCTTGGGACGACTTTTCGTTCTTCTGCAACTCCAAGCCATAGTGACCACAGATTCTTCCCAGATAGGGTGGGGGATGGTCATTATCTGGAAAGGACAGTCCAAGGTACATGGTCCCAACTAGAGGCCAGCTTGAGTTCTAGAGATGAGGGCAGTGCTGTTAGAGTTGCAAGCATTCCAAGATGCCCTTCCTCTGAGAACATTTGCAGTTCAAACAGACAACATGGCGGTATTTCAACAAACAAGGGAGAACCAAATCTTACCCACTATGTCGAGAAGCCCTCAGCGTTTGTCAATGGGAAATTTCTTCCAACAGCTTTCTCACAGCAATGTATATTTCCAGGGAGCTCCAATGTGATAGCGGGCAAACTGAGCAGAACCATCCTCATGCCTCATGAGTGGTCTGTCAATCCTGTGGTAATGAAAGAGATTTTTCATCACTGAGGGCAACCGTGCTGCGATTTCTTTGCTTCCTTCTAAACAAGTGCAGCAGTTACTTTTCCCTAATCCCCCCTCTGGGGAGTCACCCAGAAACAGTCTTCTCCACAATTGGCCCCCCATTTCCTTTGTGCCTTTCCAGCAACTCCCTTGATACCCCAGATTCTAAAGAAAGCTAGGTCATCACAGAACTCAGTAATCCTCATTGCCCCATCCTGGCCTTGACAAGTTTGGTTCCCCTTCCTTTGGCCTCATCTTCTTCGGGAACCATGGATACTGGACCCAGCTCCAGATCTGTTGTCCCATCCGGTGGGCTTGGTTCATTTGAACCTTCATCTCAAGCTCACAGCTTGACTTCTCCAATTCCCATGATTGCCAGGCATGGATCCCTCTCCTCTCCTGTCTGCCAAATCATTGTAGCCCATCACAAGTCATCAACTAGGAAACTGTATGAAAGCAAATGGGAATAATTTGCAAATTGGGCCCTTATGAATGCACTTGACCCTTATACGACTCCAGTACATAAAGTTTTGGACTTCTTAGCTACTCTATATCAATCTGGTTCTTCAACTTCAATAATTAAAGTTCATCTACCGACTGTCTCGAACTTCTACATAAGGTTTGAAGGATCATCCCTGATGTCTCTCAAACTTTGTAAAGCCTTGAGTTCTGATGTTAAGACCCCCTTTTAAAGAACCTATTCCTTCCTGAGATCTGTCGCTGGTTCTTCATTGCCATACGTTATCCCCTTTTGAACTTTCAGCTACCTGTGATTTAAAGTTCCCATCATGGAAAACTTTATTTTTAGTGGCTATCACATCCGCAAGAAGGGTGTCTGAAGTTCAAGCTCTGTCCTCCAAACCACCCTATATCATTTTTCACAAGGATAGGGTTTCCCCAAGGTCTAATCCTTCATTTTACCAGAAGTAGTCTCAAAATCAAATATCAGTCAGACACTTCGACTTCCAGTCTTTTTCCCCATTTATTTTTTAACAAAGGGGAGTACTCCCTACATTTATTAGATGTTCACAGAGTTACATTTTTACCTTCACAGAACAAAAGACTTTAGAAAATCTTATAGTTTGTCCTTTTCTTCCCTTTATTTAGGCAATCCGGTTCGAAGGTTACCTTGGTGAAATGGCTTAGAGACTGTATTACATTTATTTGTCAATTGAAAGGACTCCATCCTTTATGCACTGTCAAAGCTCATTCAACTAGAGCGGTGGCAACTTCTGCAGTTTTTCATTCCAGAGCTTCATTAGATGACATTTGTGCAGTGGTTACTTGGGCTTCACCTCGTACCTTTATCACTCATTACAAACTTGATCAGGTCTCCAGGGGACGGGCATCATTCAGTTCGATGGTGCTCAGGAATATTCCTCCGTGAGACCTCCCAAGATTCAGGTAGCTGGGGACTCTGTCCAAGATTCAGGTAGCTGGGGAGTCTGTCCAACAGTCAAGGATTATGTGAAGACTAACAACATCAAATAAAGAAGTTATGTCACCGTAACGTTCCATCTGTGTTGTCTATCTTCACTAATCCTTGCCATCCCCTCCTTCAGTCCCCCATCCTGAGACTCTCAGTGAATCGAATTCTTCAGGACTGGCTTCTTATTATGGACACATATCTGGTCTTTTCTTCCTATTACCTGTATGTCTGCCACTAATTTAGGCAAACTCGATCTGAGGTAATCTTGAGAGGAGCATTATGGGTCAAAGCCTGGCTTTAGAGTTTGGGAAGCATGAGCTGATATAAATGGCCGAGTCTGTTCCAAGGCTCTGAATTGAGCCCACAGTCAAGGATTAGTGAAGATCGGCAGCACAGATGAAACATTATGGTAAGATATAACTTATTTTTGAATTATACAACAAGGATATCTCAAGTTTGTAAGTATATAGTTTTGAAAGATGGGTAGAAGAATATGTAATTTAATTGGGAGAGATAAATGGGTAAACATATGTGCAACTATTCTGTGTATAGCTTTAAATGTAATTAAGAATATGATTGGCTGTTGAGTATACTTCAACGGAGAATGTTTTATTGAATGGTTCTTGTGAAGTTTAGAAACTGAATGAAATGAAAGCCCTCAACTGTTTTTATTAAAGAGGTTTTGTACAGTATTTTGCTGTCTGTGTGGTGGTGGCATCACATGCACACCATTTCTTTGGTCACCATTGAGGTACCTGCATTCTTCATAGGAAAAGGTTTTCATTCAGTGATTTTTCTTGCTCCATGGAAGGAAGGACAATGGATGCCCATCCTAGACCTCTCCATGTTAAACAACTTCTTGAGAGTGCCTACATTCAAAATAATTTCTCTGTACACCCTTCTACCGCAGGCATCTCAAGGATGCCTAGCTTCACATCCCCATCTATCCATCATACAGGAGATTTCTAAGGTTATTCTGTGGCTCCTTTCATTTTCAGTTAGTAAACTGCTTTGCCCTTTGGTCTTTCTACTGGCCCCAGAGTTTTCAGTAAGTGCCTAACAGCTGTGGTGTCCTTCTGTCGCACTCAGGGAATTCAGACTTTTCTCTACTTGGATGACCTCTTGATTCAGGCAGTGTCCACAGACACCTTTGAACACCTGTATTTCACTGTACAGCTCTTAACCAACCTATGATTCACCAACTTCAAGCAATCTCATCTCACACCCACTCAGGATTAGTTGTCCTGGGTTGCAGACTAAACACAAGAATAATGTAGGCCTTCCTTCCTCAAGAAAAAGTTCAAAGCTTGGCAGTCTTTTTGCAAACCCTCTGCTCGATGACTCACTGCAATGCAAGGGACATCCTCAAGGCCCTGAAGTTCATGGCTGTGTCCATTATAATGATCCCAACTGCAAGGCTGCATGTGAAGAAAATTCTGTGGTACCTGAAATCGTTGTGGGCCCACCATCCCTCGATACCCTGATCCCTCTGTTGTCCTGCATCAAGAATGAGATTCTCTGGTGGGGGAAGTGGTGTCTCTGAACCCTGGCCTTCCATTCACTCCATCCCTTAACAACTAAATTCTTCACACTGATGCCTCAGACAGGGTGGGGGTCCTGGAAGGGATCTTACAGGTTACAGGGAAATGGGCACCCTCTCTGCAAATGGAGCACATCAACCCAAAAGAAATGAGTGCTCTCCTGTAGACTCTGCAAATTCTTACACACTTCTGGAAACCAGGTACTGTGCTGGTGCACACGGATAGTACCACTGGGATGTGGTACATAAACAAGGAGGCACAAGGTTGCATCCCTTGTGCAGCTTGGCTTGGGAAGTTTGTCAGTTGGCCACTCAGTTGAACATGACCCTCACAGCAGCCTTCCTTCCCTAAATGGAGAATGTGTTCATGGTCTCTTCATGCAGAGACCTTGTGAATCTCCGCAAATAGACCCTGAACAGACAAGTCTTCAAAGCAATTATATGCTGCTAGAGCACTCCACAGATAGACCTCTTTGCATCTTTAGAGCATCAACATTTCCTCTGTTCTATGTCTTCCTTGAGCCTAGAAGATGGACGCCTTCTCCTTCTAGTGGACAGGGAGGTTCCTATATACCTACCCTCCACTGCCACTTATATTAAGGGTCCCCCTGAAAGCAAAAAAGGACACTGCAAAACTGCTGCTCCAGGACCTGCCTTCTTCCCTGAAACTCAAAACAGGAGGGAAAGAGTCTTACATTCCTAAGCAGCTGAGGTTCTGTTTGGACAAAGCAAAGACCATCAGGAAGACTGACCAAGTGATTGGCCCAGCTTGGCATCCATGAAAGAAACAATCAGTCTTAAAGCAAACCATTGCATCCTGGCTATCTTCTTATGCTACTTACTACATGGCAAGTCCCTGTTCTCCTGTCCTAAAGCACATTTCACTCAGGCAGTTGCCTCTTCTGGTGCCTTCCTCAAAGGAGTTGATGCCAGGTACCTCTTGGACATGGCCACTTAGTCCTCTGTGCACATTTTCACCAAGCACTGTAAGAGTGATACCTTCTCCAGGTCTAGGATGGCCTTTGCCAAATCAGTGCTTCTGGTCTCCTGGACATTTCCACCTCTTCACTTTAGCCAGCCCTTCCTCCCCAGTAATGAATACTGCTACAGTGATTTCAGTTTGGGCATAGTACAGCTGTGTAAGAATTTACCATAACAATAGATCAGTAGATTTCCTACTGAACACTGTTAAAGTATTCCTTCTCCCCTCTTTCCCCTTTATCCTATTGGTTTTGGATTACACATATATATATATGTGCTTTCTTGGGCAAGTTTTCTTCTTGGTCTAGCTGTGCCCCTCCTAGCTGTCCAGTTTCCACTCTGAGTTATGTTTAGGCCACTGGCTTGGGGATAGTCTGAGGAGCTCACACATAATGTCCATCCTGTATAACCAGACAGACATGAGCTGACATCATATTTTGAACATATGACCTCAGAAAGGTAGTTTTGATACTCCTGATGGATGTCTGAGACAAATCTGTGATGAATACTACAACAGTGATCAGTAGCATATCTACTTTTATGGTAAGCCCTTGCACAGCTGTACTTTTTGTCCAGCAGGTCTTTGGAATACCTCTGGGGCCAATGTAATACCAAAGGGGGAAGGCAAAGGAATCTGTCCTATTATAGTGGTATATTAAATGTACACAATTTGGAGTTTTCATCAAATAGCGTGATCTGCATTAAATCTTGGCATGAATGTTTTACTAAGAAAAGTTATCACCTGGCATGTCAGATGTATGCTTCTTGCACAAGGCATAAAGGTGATGTATGTATGCTGCTAATAGGAACTGCATTGCTGCCAGTCCGAACACCATTGTTGTACGTTAGACTGAATGCCTTACCTTTATCAGATAAGTATCCCATTGGGGTACTTTTTTCTTTTTCTTATATTGTACAGTGGGTTACATGTCATCCAAGAAATGGAAATGTCAGTGTTGGAGGCAGATTTCCCGTAAAGGCTGCCAGATTAGGTGCTTGTTTTGCTTAGGTGTGTCTCACAACCACACTGTGTTCCATCTGTTAGGCCTTTGTACCCACAACCTTGCATAGCTGCCTTTCTTCACTTTCCATTTACCTTGAGAACCAACATCTCAAGCTTTTGACCCAGAGAACTTTGGCAGAATCCACTCGCTCTGAGATACAGCCACAACTTAAAAAGAAGGCCAAGAAGTCTAGGCCCGAGCCTGCTGCTGTCCAGCCTCCAACGGATGTCTCTGCTGAGGTCAATGAGAACCCAGAGGTTAACCCAACATTACCTTCAGTTTCTTCTGCAGCAACCTTGTCAGAGGCCTGCACAGAACTGCTTCTCACACATCCTCAGAGGCATTGCATAAGTGTCAGACATGGATGCTAAGGGGGAACTACAACTGGTTATTTCTGAGAGGCCCAGAGGGATTCTTCAGATACTTGTTAGGAAAAGGTGCCGAGTGTCTTAACAGAATCCAGGCAGGGGCCCAAACCTCCACATTTTGTCAGAGCAGACTCCTCAGTGAAGAAAAGGCAGAAAACTAAGGCTGGGGTGTCTGCTCCTAGCGATTCAAAGCATGAATGGCAAGTACTCAAGATTTGTTCATTGCCTTGATGGCATTAAAGCTCCCTCAGTGGGTTTCAGTTTCTGCACCTCTCTGGTTCTCTACCCCTAAAAGGGCTAGTGACTTGGGAGTCTTCGGATGAGGATTCAGATTCTGTGGCTGACTCCCTACTATATTCCTCTCGATTGTTTTCACACTTAGACTGTGGCTCTGAGGAAGAGAAATCTATCAGTCCTGATTCTCCTTTAGAGGAGCTTTCCTTTGCTGACATGGTCATGTGTATGATGGAGCATTTCAAATAGCTTTTTCCCAAGTGGGAGGGTATTATGAGTTGCTACAGATGGACTGTCCTAAATCTTTTGCTGTCCCTCCTGTTTTGGTAGCTATACTAGATAAATTTTCTGCTGCTTCTCTGATACTGTGTATTCCCATCCTTCAACTCCTAAGAAACCTGACAGGTTCTGTAAGTCCCGGATACCTGCAAGTCCTTGTACAAGTGCCCTTTCTCTGATTCTGCAGTGATTTCTGTATCTACTGACAAGCCTTCTAGGCTGTTGCCTTCTAACAAGCTCTTTCCTTCAGATGAGGACAGCAGAGCCATGGAAAGGATTGGTAAAAGGGTATACACTTCAGCTACTTTAGCCTTCAGGACCATCAATTGCTAGACTCCGATGACATGGTACAACCTTTCTCTTTTTATTCCAAATTGGGAAGATTGTTTCTGATATGCCTGACTTAGAGGGTAGAGCCTCAGCTGTCTCCTTGCTTGTCACGCTATCAAATGCAGCTACGATGCTGCAGATGCATCTTCTAGGGCTGCTGCCTCTGGCTCTGTGATGAGGTGCTGTTCCTGGTTTCACCTTCATGCTTTGCTAGATATCAAAAGAAAACTTCTGGACGCTTCCTTGGGTAACCAGAATTTGTTTAGTCCTACGGTGGCTGACCATTTGAAGACATTACGTAGTCAAGGTAAGGTCACAAAAGATCTGAAACAGATTTTTGTCTCACCAACCCCCAAGTTTCAGAGGAACTATCCCGTAAGATTGCTGTTTTGCATAGACTGCCCTGGCAGTCTTCCGAAGGTAAGAAGGGTCCCAGGCATGTTTTTTTCTGATAAGACTCTCAAACACCAAAGCCACAGAAGCAGTCCTTTCCTGAAAAATCTGCAGCCATCTGACTGTCTGCCCTCCCTTCCTATCGGACAGGTACCCTTGGGCTCTGACTTTCTCTCCCAGTTTGGCAGGTGATTGCCACAGACACTTGGGATATTCCCATTGTCTGACAGGGTTACTTTATGACCTGCAAAATCCTTCCTTCTTTTTCTGGTATGCCTCAACCTCCTGCAGAGAAGCTCCTTCATTTTCCAGGAGTGTTGCAGGATCTGCCGTACCAGGGTACCATTCAACCAGTTCTGCAGGCAGAGGGGTTTGAGAGTTTTATTCCAGGATATTTCTGATCCCCAAAAAGGAGGGGTCTGGGAGACCTGCCCTAGATCTTTCCTTTCTGAACACATTTCTCACAGAGCCTTCCTTCTGAATGCACTCTCTTCAGAATCTTTTCTGTATTTCTCCCCCAGATCTTTCTTGTTTCCTTGGATCTGAAGGATGCTTACCTTCACATTCCTATTCACCCTCTGCTCAGGAAATGTTTGCATGTTTCTGTTTGTTCCTCTAATTTTCAGTTCTCTGCTTTTCCCTTTGGGCTCCAATTGTGTTCACCAAATATCTAGCCCCTGTAGTCCCATTTTGCCGGCTTCAGGGCATTCAGATATTTCCTTATCCGGATGATCTCGTGATGTCCTTCAAGGATGCATCTGCAGTCATCACATATGGGTTGTCCTGCCTCAGGCAGCCCTCGGTCGGCCGGATTCCAAAGTCTGGGTCTGGCCTCGGCTGATGTGGCACTTTCCCCGACGTCAGAGCGTCTGGGGTATAAAAGCATCAGCCGACGCCATCTTCCTCAGTCTTTCTTGCCGCATGGTGCCCGAAGCAGAAGCAGTTCGCAAGTGCCGGTCGGCCAGCTCCTGTGATTCAGCTACCGCTAAGTACCCCATTGGGGACTCTTTCTTGCCTCAGCCGATGTCAGATAAAGTTAATAATTGTTTAACTTGTGGGAAACAAATACCTCATAAGGATTTCCACTCTTACTGCCTCCCTTGCCTAGGCCCAGACCACGACGTCTCGGCCTGCTCAGCCTGTGCTTCCTTCAACCGACGAACTCTTAGATGTTGGTCGGAGTTTGCAGAGGAATTCTTTGGGGCTAGTTTTGCTTACAAAATGCCGTCGGAGACTCCGACTTCGCATTTAGTTAAAAAACGGAAGGACAAGGACCGACACACGCGGGCCGCGGTTTCCGCTGAAACCGCGGTCAGGCCTACCGCGAGTGTCTCTGTCTCGGCTGAAACAGAGTCCGCACAACCGACTACCTCTGCCCCGGAGGCCCCGGCCGAGTCGGTTATTGAATTACCTTCCGAAACCGGTGTCCAGGATCCTTCCGACACCATTCCTTTAGACAAGTCTACTCCTGCACGTGGTGCAGCCAGACCCCCTGCATCCATGTCCATTAAGGCTTTTTCTAGGGCTAAAGCTGCTAAACTTACTAAAGCTTTGCCTCCCAAGGTTTCCTCTCAGAGACCCTCTACTGGCTCACAGATTCTTAGCCTAGCAGAGGATCTTATCTCATTAATTAGAGGTTCTCAGCCTCATCCGGACAGGGGCTCTCTTCCACCTCCAGATAAAAGGCCCAGGGTTGAGCCCTCTGACCCCCACTCCTCAGATGAGTCCACTGATGGCTCTGCCCTGTCAGACCCCCAGGAGGAGGCTTATTCGGCCTACGAGGATTCTGATGCTGAAGAATCTATTCCCTCGGCCTCCCCTCCTGAAGAGTTTTCCTTTGGAGAGACACTACACTCTATGAGAGAACATTTTCAATGGCAGGGTCAGGAATTCTCTGATTCTAGAAAGAGATTAAGGACCTTTTTACATTTACCTCAGCATAGGCCTTTAACTATACCTCCTGTTTTGAATGTTATTGATGATGTGTACTCCGATGCTAGTACAGCCCCTGACTCTCTCCTTCCGGCTCCTGCCAAACCTGATAGGTACTACAGGGTCCCGGATTCACATCTACACCTGTACAAGACCCACTCTGCTGACCTAGAAACAATTTCCCAGGGCCCAAAAGGGGTTGCAGCTGCCACTGCTAAAAATCTTCTACCCTCTGAAAGGGAGTCCAGAGCTTTAGAGAGATGGGGAAAGAAAGTGTATACTTCTGCAACTCTTTCCATGAGGGCATTAAATTGTCAATTTCATATGATACAGTGCCAAGAGTATTTGTTAGATGAATTGCATAAGAAACTTTCCACTTCTGAACCCCTTGATTGCAAATCCCTTCAGGATCTGGTACATAACTCCCAACAGGTTAGTAACAATTTCTTGCAGTGTGGTTATGATGCATTGGAAGCTTCATGTAGGTCAGCTATGACAGGTGCAGTTATACGTAGGCATGCCTGGCTGAAGGAACAATCTTTACCAGACCATGTTAAAGCTAAGCTTTTGGATGCTCCTATGGAAAAGCAAAAATTATTTGGTTCCACGGCTCAAGAGGTCTTAAAGAAGTTTGAGGAAAAGGCAAAATCTGTGCAAACAGTCAAAGACTTTCTGCAAGTCCAACCACCGAGATTCAGCAGAAATTGGCCTACTAAGAATTGGTCCTTTCCGGACTCAGACAGATCTCAGAGAAGCAGGAATAGGCGTGCCAGAGGTAGAGGGCAAGCTAGAGGCTCCTACAGAGGCCGTCAGTGGCAGCCTCCCAACCAGAGAGGTAGTGCAGGAACCACAACTGCTACACCAGGACAGACTCAATGACTTTATTTTGACTCCGCCGACCAGGGCTCAATTAGAAGCACCTTTGGGTGGAAAGCTTTCTTTATTCTCAAAAAACTGGCACAACATTACAAGGGACACATGGACACTGCAAATAATCGACAAAGGATACAGGTTCCATTTCCACACATTGCCAAAAAGAAAAGGAATGCCAGACCTGCCACCAAATCAGTGGGCAGAGGCTTTGAAGCAAATTACCAAATTAATACAAATGAAAGCCATAGAAAAGGTACCTCCTTCAGAACAAGGCCAAGGATTTTACTCCAGATTATTCCTTGTTCCAAGAAAAGAAAACCAATGGAGACCTATTCTCGACTTGTCCGCACTGAATACTTACCTCATTGTGCCAAAATTCAAAATGCTGACTCTACAGCAACTCCTTCCCATGCTGGGAAAGGAGTCTTAGCTGGTGACTCTAGACCTCAAGGAGGCATACCTGCATGTCCCTATTTGACAAAGTTGCAGAAGACACCTCAGATTTCTTCAGGGTCAGAGCATTATCAATTCTCAGCATTGCCCTTTGGCTTATCTACTGCGCCCAGAGTATTCACAAAATGCCTGGCATCAGTAATTGCACACTGCAGACTTCAGGGGATTCAAATCTACCCATATCTGGACGACTGCCTTATACAAGCGGACAACAAGAATATCTTGTTAAAGGACTTGAACTATGCCATACACCTACTACAGGCCTTGGGATATACAGTCAACATCCAAAAATCAAGACTTATTCCATCCCAAAGAATAACCTTTCTGGGTGCGGATCTAGACACAACCACCCAAATGGCCTTTCTCACAGAAGAAAAACAAAAACAACTACCGGATTACTTCAAGAATCTGACAAGACAAACTCAGCTGACTGCAAGGAAAATCCTGCAGGTCCTGGGTTACATGGCAGCTTGCATTCTTCTGATTCCACAAGCAAGGCTGCATATGAGAAAATTACAATGGTACCTACGGAGTGTATGGACTCAGCACAGTCACAGCTTAGAAACTTTGATCCCACTCATTCCATGCCTTCAAAAGGAATTTATGTGGTGGGCTCAAGCCTGCCAGTCGAACAGGGGGTTGCCTTTCAGCAAACCAAGAGCCAACCAAACCATCACCACGGACGCTTCAGACTGAGGTTGGGGAGCACACATGGAGGACAAATGTATCCAAGGGCTGTGGTCACAAAGAGAGCTGCACATGCACATAAACCAAAAGGAAATGCTGGCAGTGATACACACAATCGAGGCCTTCAAACCTTTCCTTCATCAAGGCCACCTGCTCATAAGGACAGACAACACCACAGTTATGTGGTACATAAACAAGCAAGGAGGCACCCATTCCTACCCTCTATGCAGACTGGCAATGAATCTATGGGAACTTTCCTTGAAACTCAATATACAGCTGCAGTCCCAGTTCGTGCCAGGGAAAGACAATTTACTGGCAGACAGCTTAAGCAGAACTACCATGGATGCACACGAATGGATGCTGCACCCAGACATCTTCTTACTCATAACACAATCATGGGGAAGGCCGGAAATAGATCTGTTAGCTTCCCCCCACAATCATCAACTGAAGACATTCTGCTCAAGGACATACCACCCACAAGCATGGAAAGTGGACGCTCTCTCTTTCAGTTGGAAAGCTTTAACAGTCTATGCTTTCCCACCACTCCCATTAATGACCAAGGTTTTACTGAAGATCAGGGCAGAGCAGCCCAGAGTGATTCTGATAGCTCCAAACTGGCCAAGGCAGCACTGGTACCCACTGTTAAAGAGCATGTCACAGATGAAACCATGGCCTCTCCCCCTATGGCCACTTCTACTGATGCAGCACAATTTCAAGACTCTGCATTCCAACCTGAAAACCTTGCAGCTAACTGCCTGGAGAATACCATGACTCCTCCTCAGGATAACTTATCCCAGAGAGTGAAGGATATTATTATGGAAGCTCGCCGGCCTTCCACAAGGAAGGCATATTCAGCAAAATGGAAAAGATTTCACACTTGGAACACAACAAAAGGCCTAGATGTGACAGTGATGAACATGGCACATATACTGGAATACTTGGCAGAATTGTTCCACAATGGCCTGTCTTACTCTTCCATTAAGGTACATGCCTCAGCAATTTCAGCAGAATACAATGTTAATCCGCCTGTCTTCTCGCATCCTCTCCTAAGACAGTTTCTAAGAGGAATCAAAAACATCAATCCTCCAAGGAAACCACCTTTGCCTACTTGGGACCTTAACTTTGTGCTGGAAAAACTAACACTTCCTCCCTTTGAACCAGCAGCATCGGCGGATCTACAGTTTCTGTCTTGGAAAACTGCATTCCTTTTGGCCATAACCTCAGCTAGAAGAGTATCTGAGTTACAAGCTTTAATGGCAGTGTAGCCAATTCTTATCTTTCATCAAGACAGAGTTTCTTTGAGGACCAATCCTACATTTATGCCAAAGGTGGTATCCAGGGTATCCTTGAACCAAGCAATTCACTTGCCTACATTCTTCCCAAAACCACAAAATAAATGGGAGAAACTTCTGCACACTCTGGATATACACAGACAATTACGCTACTACTTGGACAGAACCAAAAGTTACAGAAAGACTGACCAATTGTTTGTAGCATATGCTGCTGGGGCACAAGGAAAAGCAATTTCCAAACAGACAATTTCAAAATGGATAGGAAATTGCATTCGTTTTTGTTACTCCTTTCATGGAAAAACTGTGCCAGCAAACATTAGACCTCATTCCACGAGAGCCACAGCCACCACCACAGCCTTCCTAAGAGGGGTGGCTACCAAGGACATTTTAGAAGCTGCTACATGGAGCTCCGTGCATACATTTGCCAAGCATTACAATTTACCTTTATACTCCAGATCCAGAGCAGGCTTTGCTACGGCAGTCCTGCAGGGTATATTAACTACACCATCCTTTACTTAGTTCCTCCACCCCCAGATTGGCTATGGTATTCTACCCATATGTGATGACTGCAGATGCATCCTTGAAGGACATAGTACAGTTTTGTACCTACCATAAATGTAGATGTCTGATAGGTATGCATCTGCAGTCAGGTTTACCCTCCCTCCTTCCCCTCTGTGGTATTCCTAGGGTGCTTACCCCTCTATTAGCTAGCTGGGGGATCTATTATGGTGTATTTGTTTGTATATATTTTTGCAAATGTTTGGAATTTATTGCATTTCTCCAAATTTAGCCTTCCTAGAGGGCACCTGGCATCTGGGGCAAGAAAAACTGAGGAAGATGGCGTCGGCTGATGCTGTTATACCCCAGACGCTCTGACGTCAGGGAAAGTGCGACATCAGCCGAGGCCAGACCCAGACTTTGGAATCCGGCCGACCAAGGGCTGCCTGAGGCAGGACAACCCATATGTGATGACTGCAGATGCATACCTATCGGACATCTACATTTATGGTAGGTACAAAACTGTACTTTTCAGGTTTCATCTCATTCCATGCTGGTGCAATACCTTTGTTTTACCCAGCTTGTATTGCACAGCCTAGGGTTCATTGTCATTCTTCAAAAGTCAATGTTGATTCCATCTCAAGACCACATTTTCTTAGGCTGCAGGTTCCATACTGTTCCAATGCTGGCATCTTTCTGTCTCCAAGGTGTTTTGTCCCTCGCACATTATTTTCTGTCCCTGCTTCCCTGTCCTGTCTTCCTGCCAGGGAGTTTCTTAGGGCTCTGGGGTTCATAACCTCCAGTATTCCTTTGTTTACCCAGGCCAGACTTCTCCCCTTTTTTAATTTCTCCAAGTCTTTTGGGTTTCTAATACCATGACGGAAATAGACCCCATTCCTTAGTCAAAGTGTGATTAAACTTCATGAAATTAGTATTATTTTAATCTTTGATGTCAGCTGGAAGTGCCGCACCCACAATGTGCACAGTAATGACTCCTCTTGCCGTTCGTATGGAGTTAACGTGTATTGGTTACATATCTAAATATGATTGTAGATTCTTTTTTATAAGACCTGTTGCTCCTACTACAATTGGAACTGAGTATCTTTCTTCCTGCAAATCCTGATATTTTATGACTTTGTGTCTGTACGTAAGACACTGTAGTCAATGAGTGTGGTGGTTTCAATGATCAATGCTACTTTTGTCTTCTTTTCATGGACCACTATATCCAGTTTTCTAGCATCTGTCTTTTGAACTGTTGGTAATGGATGATCCCATGTAATGTAGACGTCATCATTTTATATGATGATTTGCAGCTCATGTTTCCATTGTTTTTCAGCCACTTCAGTACCATAATGCTTGCACAATCCCCAGTGCAACAGTCTTGCCACATTATTATGCTTTTCAGTATACAGTCCTTCTACCATTTGTGTGCCACAACCAGCAACAAGGTGTGCAACTGTTTCCATTTATATTTTACAAAACCTACATTCTGTTTCTCCCACATGTTCAATGGACCTTGTAAACCAACATGTACATAGCCCACTGTCTTGGGGCGCCAGTATTAACCTTTCATCTCTTGGTTTGAATTCACCTCTCCTTAACCATTCCTGCTTTCAATCCTGATCAACATGAGGTTCTTCCAGAAGTTTTCTATACCTGCAACTATATACATTTTCTACATTTCTTGCCTTTTCATCTGGTCCTTCACCTTATGTTCTTTCTTTTGTTTTTTGGCACATTCAATTGCTGCCTGATTTTTATCTACTTTTGATTTGATTTCCATTCCCGCTGGACGCCGATATGTTTCTGTTAGAATAAGCAGGGAGGTCATCTTAGATTTATTCTCCTCGTGTTTCAAAACGTTCACTACATTTGGGTCTTGTGAGGTCAACAGATCCTGTGTGCAGTCCCATGATTGCAGATCTGTACATGTAATCAATTTCAAGGAGGCCCATACCGCCTTTGGAATGGGGAATATTTAATCTTGGTATGCATTGATTTTTTTAAATGATTTGGTGAGCATGAAGCATCCTTCTTGATTTTCCTGTCTAATCTATCCAACACGTTTTGGGGCCAATCAGTCACTCCAGAACTATAAGTAAGGACAGGAAGAGCAAACTGATTTATTGCTTGGATTTTGTTCCTTGATGTCACCACTGTTTTCAAGTTAATTTAAGTCTTCTAAAGTATTCCTTACTAAGTTTTATCTGCATTTGTTTACATTTTATTGTTGATCCTTCATCAGTTCCCAAATATTTATAAATTCCCTCTTGCACTAGTTCTTTTATATCACATTCCTGTACCAAACTGATGTTTTCTTGGTGCTGCAGTTTTCCTGCTTCAGAGGTTACTTTTGCACATTTATCATGATCAGATGACACTCTTATATCATTATATAATCTGAAAAAGTTTTGACAACTTGCAGTTGTGCTTTTAGTTCCTCATCTGATGAGCTATGCAGTTTTAAATCATCAGCAAAGAGAAGATGAGAAGTCTTTACACTTTGCTGTTTTCTAGGAGCCAAATTATAGCCATGGCCTAAGTTAAGTTGATAGTTTAAGGGGTTAACAGCAAGACAGAATAGTAGCAGTGACAGAGTCACCCTGGAATATCCCCCTTTGAATTTTTTTTTCCTGGAATAATAATTTGTCCTTTATCATGGTGTGAAGATAGGTGAAGGCTGCCAGCCTAGCAAGATAGAATTTTGTAGATAATTCTGTCATTTGTTAATATTAATGTACGCCACATGCTTGTTCTCTTTGCTAAATGTTGAACATCAAAAAATGTAACCACATTGCACTCTGCTGGAGGAAAGCTGATAAGTCAAGCATGGTATAATTCTTTGATCTAAAACCTGGAGCCGAGATGTCTGGATGTAGGAATTTTGGCTTTTGTTTTGAGACCAGAGTCAATTGCTAGAATTTGCATGTATAATGTCTTTTATT
This sequence comes from Protopterus annectens, assembly GCF_019279795.1. NCBI lineage: Eukaryota > Metazoa > Chordata > Ceratodontiformes > Protopteridae > Protopterus > Protopterus annectens. Next base: position 769,497,883 of record NC_056745.1, on the reverse strand, counting down.
GCTGTGGCTTCCTGACCAGCTGCAAGATCAAAAGGGCTGTTAACCACTGAGTTTCTGTTAGCCTGGGAAAACCAGAAGATTGTTAAGATTGATGTAATGTGAAGTAGAACTGTGTTATCAATTTAAAGAGAGAGAATCAGAGGGCATTTAGCATTTGTGCTGAGAACATCCAACTCACCAGCACTCTACATTTGTTCTATATGTAAGTTTATTTTAGAACTGTGTTTTCTCTTATTTATAGCTAGGAAATAGAAAGATTAGACTAATTGTTTTTCTGTATTGATGTCATAACTTTTTTACTGTAACATTTTAAGTATTTCTCTGTGATCCCTGAACTCTTGACTAGCACTGTGTAGTAAGAAGTATTGTCTTGTGTTTTTACTATTTATTAAATATTTTTAAACCTTTCAACTGTGGCTGTTTTGTGTAGAGATAATTTAAGCCCTGAGAGTACATTGCATGTATTTAGTGATATTGTACAAACCCACTCCAACAGCCTTGCTGTTCAGTCACACTTACCATATGGACAATAATATTGCACAGTATAATTGGACCCTTTGTCGCCTCACAGTAAGATGCTGTCCGGTTCGATTCTCAGCTAGAACGTCTTCTGCGTGGAGACATGAGTGAATGGGCGTACCTTTGTTGAAGGTTGTGCATCAGGGCTGGTAACTCGGCATGTAAAAATCAACTACCAGTCATTAGCGGACCGGAGTTCCGCTGTGGCGACCCCTAACCGGGAAAAGCTGAAAGACACAACAAAAAGTATAATTGGACCCCCTTTCATAAGGGCATTTTATTAGCTGATGAATATTAGTAGGTAAATATTAGCTAAATAAAGAAATATAAAGATAAATATTAGCTGATAAATATTAGTAGGTGGTGCCAAGTGGTACTACCGTATAGTCTAGGTAAAAGGGACACAGCTAGAGAACTTGTGCCAGCCTTCCCCAAGAGTGTCTGTGTGGTTGTATATAACTCTTATCTCAAACTATGGGTGTGTCAGCTACTTGGGCAGGGACATGAAGCACTGGTTGGGGAGGGTGTTTTAGTTTGCCCGCTAGGCTGAGATCTGGACCCTATAGCTGTGCCAGTGGGGAGTCTAATTCGGGACCTGGAGAGAAAGGGAGAAACCAGCCCCAGACTGACTGCGATCTCTGTGTGCTCTTAAGGGAAATTGTACTTTACTGTGTGTATTTATTATCCTTCCCTATATGGATGCCCCCTCACTGGTAGTAGTGGTGAGGATTGAGGCTCCTTGATTGCTTGGCCAGTGCACGGGTGTCACACATGGCTTAATTGCAAAGTTGTCTGCCCCTGTTTCATGGTCATTGTAACCTAGTAGGTCAGTGTAGGGTGTATCTTATACATTTTTAAGCACTCTTTTATCCATAAATGTGTGATACTAACAAATGCTTTTAGGTTCATAGGTTCATACTAGGCTATCTGCCCTGGGGCAATTATAAGCCTAGCCCGATTCTGTATGGCTTATGCCACCCCTTGATTTGAGTATACTGTGCCCTTTTTAAGGTTTAGTTTACTGTGCCTCTGTCTAATAGTGACATGGGAGTAATCCCTGGGACAAACCTACGATCCCCCATCCACTTATCGAGATTCCTCTTGAAGAGATTCAGTGAGGTGCTCTGCCTCACATGAACTGGAATTCTATTCCAGAGTGAAGGGAGCCTCTGGGTTATGAACCTGTCCCTCCAGCAAGTTCTATTTTTTTCTGTGCTGAGGTTCAAGTCCCTCGAGCGTGTGGCTCTAAGGGATTTAGATTTACTGAGGTGGAGCATGTCCATTAATTCTGGATTTGACATAGCTTTCTGTCAGGCACAGATCGCCTCAAGTTAGGCGGTATGCAACTGAGTAGAGCTGGAGTTTTTTTAACCGAGCAGCATATGGCATCTGTTTGAGACCCTTGATCCTCTTGGTGAGATACTTTTGGGGTCTTTCTAATTGCTGCAGGTGTCGGGTAAGGTACATCCCAAAAGGGGCATTGTATTCTATGATGGGCCTGATGAGGGATGAATAAAGGGGCACGATTACCTCTCTTGATCTAGATGTGAAACCCTTCGTGATGAGGTGGGCTATGTAGAAGGTCTTTCTAACCACTTTGGCAATGTGGTTTTCAAAGGAGAGATTGCTATCAACTTGGGCCCCAGGTCCCTAATAACTTTCTCTGTACTTAATGGGTTTCCGCCTATGTGGTAATTTGTGGGCACATTGTTTTGCCAAAGGGTATGACTATACATTTTTGGCATTTAGCTTTAAACCATGGCGCTGGCACCAGTTATCTGTCTCTGTGAGACCTTTTGAAGGATGTTTGTGTCAGCTGGAGAGTTGATTATGGCCCAGTTTGCAGTCATCTGCGAACTTGGTGAGCCATAGTCCTCCCACGTTTGCCTGTACCTCGGGGAAAAGTATATACCGAACAAGAGTGGTCCCAGGACAGAACCCTGTGGGACACCACTTGTGACCGGTTTCGAGTCTGACATGGCTCCAGCAACTCTCACTCTGTGGGTTCTGTCTTTGAGCCAGTTTGTGACCCATCTTGTGACATAGGGGTTTATATTTAAGCTGGATAGCTTATCTATGATGCCCGAGTGGGGTATTGTGTCAAATGCCTTTGCAAGGTCCAGATAGGCTGTGTGGACTACCTTCCCTTCATCTATGGCTTTGGTGACTGTTTCAAAGAAGTCAGCCAGGTTCAAAAGACAGGATCTGCCCTTGACAAAGCCGAACTGGGTAGGATCTAGTGTCTGTAGGTCCCCAATGTCTTTGTTTATGAGCTCCATGATGATCCTCTCCATAGCCTTGCAGACTAAGCTAGTCAGGCTTATGGGGCGATAGTTTCCAGGGTCCGTAGAGGTTCCACCTTTGTGGAGTGGGACCACTGTTGCTGTACACCATTCTGTGGGCACATATCCTGTAGTGAGGCTGAGATTGTATAGCTGTTTCATTTGAGGGATTAGTTCCTCTTGGAGTTCATGTAGGACGCAACCTGGGACGCCATCTGGTCCCATGGAAGCAGTGTTTTTTGCTTTGGAGAGGGCAGCCTTCACCTGAGCATCTGAGATGTTTGGGAGGCAGCCCTCTGCCGGGATAGATACTTGCTCTTTTTGGGGAGGGGGGTGGAGAAGTTTGCACTGAACCTGTCTGCCAGGATATTTGCGATGTCTGTGGGTTCAGTGTATTTTTGTCGTTTAGAATCAACTCAGAACAAGTCTGGGAGTTGCATCCCAGGTTTCTAACATAACTGAAAAAAGCCTTATGATTGTCTTTGGTGTCCTGTGCAATTTTCTCTCGAAGCTGGCCTTGGAGGATTTTATGAGGATCGTAATTTTTGCTAGTACTGATCAGAGATGCCTTCCCTATTAGGGATTTTGCTCTATCATGTAGTAGCTTCCTCCTTCTGTTGTACAGTTTATTTATGGCAGGGGTCCACCAGACCGGACGCCTGCCTTTGGATGATTGGGTCTTGGTTTTGTTTGGGATAGCATGATCCATGCATTCCTGGAGATGTCCGTAGAATGCATTTATATAGGATTCTGCAGTTTGGGCCATAGTTTCCACTGGTCCTGGGGCCTTGAAGGATTTCACTTTGGTTTTGAGAAGTGAGAAGTTCGCTTTTGAGAAGTTTTTCACTGTGGTTTTCTGGGCTGGGGGTGGGATCGGGATGTGGACATCCAGTGAAATTAATTTATGGTCTGATCTTACCAATGAGGGATATACTTCTGGTGTGGAGCATAGAGTCCCCATGTTGGTAATGATCAGGTCTAGTATGTTGTCCCCTCTTGTGGGAGTGGTGATTAGTTGTTCCATAGCATTTGAGTTTATAATTTCCAGGAATCTTTGGGCTAAGGTGCTGGGGCTTGAGTAGTGCTCCCAGTCAATGTTTGGGTAGTTGAAGTCTCCCAATATAATGGTGTTTGGAGAGATCTTCATGTTCTCCAATGTTTTCAGGAAAGCCGAGTGGGATTCCTGACTTTGAGAGGGTGGTCTGTAGGATGCTATAAACTGAAAAGCAGTCTTGCCCACTGTTAGTTGCACATGGATGGTCTCCGATACGTGCAATGCCACTAACCTGGAGGTGTGGATATCCTTGATAAATATGGAAACTCCCCTCCTTTTGTGGTTCGGTCCGGGTTTTGGGGCGAAAAGCATGATATGAGGTATAGCCTGGTAGTGCTGGGGTGCTCTCTGGAGCCTTGAACCAGGTTTTTGTCACTGCACAGATATCGATGTTCTCCATACTGAGGAGAGCTTCAAGTGCGTGCATCTTGAGGTTAAGACTTCTGGCATTTAGCAGCATTACCCTTAGTTTCTTGTTCCTTGTGCTGTCTATGGGGGTGGGTTTGACTTTTGAGCCTTGCCTAAAAAAGGCACTATGGGGTGGCAAGAGCCTTTGCCAATATCCGAAAGCCCAGTGGTGACAGGTGCAAGCCGTCCCTAGCGAAGCAACGGGCTTGTCGAGCATGTCATCCCAGGCTGACAGACACTGGATCCCCTTTGAATGACACCAAAATTTTAGCCAATTGTTAAAATCGATCATTTTGTCTTTGTACTGTGGCATCATTCTAGGTGAGGGTAAGATGCTGCTCAAGGTCAGGGTCATACCAGCCTGGGCTACATGATCAGAGAGTTCCTCTATGTCTCTTTTCATGTAGTCCAGGGAGGTACGTCTCAGGTCATTCACACCAGCATGTACAATGACCGAGTCATATTTGTATTTGCTTTGGAGTGACCTGAGTGCTTGCGTTATTTGTCGGATCCTAGCACCCGATAGGCAGCTCACAGTGACCTTCTCTTTATTCAGCCTGGTGAGTGGGATGTCAGTGTGTCTGACAATAGAGTCACCTATAACAAAAGTATCAGGTGTGTTATTCAGCCTTAAGGGCTGTGGCTGCTTGGCACACTGACTTTGTGGGTTATGTGTTGTGTGTGTTTTGTTTTGAGGTAGCGTTTGCTTGGATGTCTGCTTTGGAGGTCTCTGTTGCTTAGGTAGATTTTTATTTAGAGCCTCCGAGTATGTTTTTGTGTATTTATGTGTTTGGTTTGCTGATGTGGTGGGACTATGTGATACTGGAATTGTGTTGTGTGAGCTTACCTTCTCCTCCTGACTGGTTACACCAGTTTTGAGATGAGAGAGCTCAGCCTCCAGTTTGTCTAAATAGTTGCATCTCTCACATATATTTGAACCTTTTTGGAGGAGGAGAGGGTTGTCCGTGTACATGAGACAGTTGTAACATTGCCTCAAAATTCCCAGATTCACCAGCTGGACTGGAGAGGAAACCATTGACTGACCTTTGTACATGCTAGAGTAATAGGGAAACTGAATTTAAGACAGACCAATAGAGGACAGGGTATTCGTAGAAAGTATAAGAGTAAGTAGTGCTTCTGGTTTAATAGTGCTAACTTGTAGGATTACTTAATTGGACCAGTGAAGGGCCTTAGAATGAGAATATGGTGTTTAAATTGAGAGATAGAGCAGTTCTAAGGGAAAAAGTGAAGAGCAGACTTTGTGGAGCCAGGAATAGTTTAAACCCAATTAGGCGCTGCCGCTTTGCGCTATGCAAAAGCGCAAAAATGCAAAAGAGGGTTTTAAGAGAGGAAGATGAAGGAGTTTTGGAATTGACCCAAAATGGCCAATAAAACTACAGTTTCAAGTCAGTAACCACTCCCACAGGGGCAGGCAGGCTGCTCAATGTTTTTCACTGCCACTGATCAACAGAGAGACTTCCCTTTAGCCCAAGCAAAAAATGGCCTCACAGAAACTTACAAACAGTTCAAGAACAGCAAGCCTGTAACTGAACTTTTTTTAAATCTCAGAAAAGTGGGAAAAAGCAAGATTTTTTTTGTTTTTTTGTTTTTTCAGAGATAGCAGAGGTTCACGGGAAAAAAGCAAGATTTTTTTTGTTTTTTCAGAGATAGCAGAGGTTCACAAGTATCAGCAAGTTATAACAGTGCAGTAAATGACCCCACACAAGAGTGCTAGGCCAAAGACAAATAATATGCAAGTTTTGAGAAAAAAACCATTTTAAAAATAAGTGCAAAAGGAAAGTCAGTAAACAGCTCTAGGTTGTGCTCTAAATGCAGTTACTAATGCAGAAATCAAATTTAGCAAGCCAGAATATGCTCAAAATAGGCGGCTATGCAGAAAAACTTAGCAAATAAACAGAGGAAAAATACTTAAAATCTCAAAAGTGGCTCCTTGTAGTCAGTCCATGCCATACTTAGATTCTTCCCCTTTTTACAGTTCTCCACTATGACTTTATTTAACAGCAAATGATCCTTTGTTCCATATGTCTTTCTTTTGTTGCCATAATTGAGTTTTCTTGTAAATGACTATAAACTCTGTTGGCTCTCTGTTTGGGGTGTGCACATAAATGGTTCCTTACTCATGGCTAAATCTTCGTGCAAAGAGGTTAATACTTTTAACCAGAAGTTAGGTACTTCATTGGGGCTTTCCAATTAGAAGCTTTTCTTAACTTTGTTTCAATGTCTCTGGCTTTTAGTTTTTCCCATTTCATATCCTGTACCTTTAAACTTCTTATTCTTTCTTTTACTTTTTCTTTCCATTTAGCATTTTTATGTTCCACAGGTTCTTCATAAATACTTCTGCAAAACGTATCTATTTCTTCTTTTTTCAGTTGTCTTTCAATTCCTTTTGCCTTGTTTCCCAATTCTCAATAGAACCTTTTGGGGTGATCAGTAAATTGCTTATTTTGTACTTTTCCTTTATATTTATCTGTGTCTCTTCTAAGTTTTTCTGCTTGTGGTGAGATTTTAGTTTATTTTACGATAGTGCATGATATATCCTGATCTGTTTTAATACTGCACATTGCTTTTATCACATCTATCTTTGTAAATCTTTTTGTTGATCTGTTTCCTCTTCTATACTTTTCTAACAGTGGCACTTTTTGTCTTAATTGCTTTATAAATTTCTCTATTCGATACTTCCATGATGGTATTTGATTTCTCCCCTTCCTCTCCCTCACTACTCTATGTTCTTGTAGTAGAACTTTATCAGTTATATGAGGAAGCTCCAGTGGTACCTGAGGTCAGTTAGACTTTAACACCTGCACCCTCTGGGCCATCTTATTCCTCTGGTTCCTTATCTCAAACTGGAATTTCACTGTTGGATTAGTCAGCTCTCTCTCAATCCAGGGGTTCCTCAAGCATCTCAGGAGCTCTTCACAGATGCATCATGGCTGGGATAGGGAGATGGTTCAGGCATCCTGAAGATACATGGCCTTTGGTCCCCAAAGCAGAGGATGGATCACATCAACTTTAAGGAAATGTGGGCTCTTGTTCTGATCCTTTGATCTTTCTGTGCTCCCTGGATCCTTGAAGATTTTTATGGACTACATCACAGTCATGAGGTGCGTCAAGAAACAAAGGAGCACAAGGTTATTTCATCTTTGCAGACTGGCCCTTCAAACCGCCATCAATCTGCAGGTCACCCTACAGACAAGTCTGTATGCCTTCAGAGTGCAATCTTGTGGCAGATTCTTTCAGCAGGTCTGTGCCACAGCCTCAGAAATGGATGCTTCACAGGATGTGTTTCTGGACATAGTACATCGGTGGGGTATTCCTCAAGTAGATCTTTTTGCCTCCCCCCTGAACAGGCAGCTCCCTCAGTTCTGTTCCAGAATCTCAAGTACTTTGGCTTGGGAGGTGGACATCATGTCTTTTTCTTGGAAGGAAATGTTTCTGTATGCCTTTCTTCTCTTACCTCTTCTTCCAAGGGTCTTTCACAGAATCAAGAAGGACTTTCCAAAAATCTTATTGGTGACTCCATTTTGGCCCAGACAGTGCTATCATCACAAGTTACCTCACTGCACGAATCTTCTCACACAGGACAAAGGCATACTCCTTTACCGTCATCTGTCCACTCTTCAACTGACAGTTTGGGTGATGAGGTTTTGATTCCTTTCTAACACCATTTTTCTGAGGACCTGCTTAGGGTCCTGCAGGAGACCAGGAAACACAATACCAGAAAATCATATATGTCCAAATGGAAAAGATTTTCTGTCTGGCGTCAAACATCACCAAGACCACTTTTCAATGGGAGTCCCCTTAGTTCTTTCATACTTGTGTGAACTACTGCATGTTGGCTTGGCATATTCTTTGGTGAAAGTCCTCTTGTCAGCTATTTCATGTTAAGTTGTCAATCTCGCCTTCATTCTTGCTGGATGGGTTCGGAGCCGATCCTCGGCTCTGACTCGGCCAGTGCTAAAGCTTAAGAGCTAATTCCACCAGCTCGAGGCTCCCCTATATCCCACAATGCTAGGCGGTAACTACTCAGATCTCGTTTGCCGCTTAGCTGACGAGGTGCTTCTTCTACCGGCTCTGGCAGGTTAGAAAGTTTTCTTGTTTAGAAACTTCTATTTCAACCCCTATTTTCTTCCTTTTAGCATAGTTTTATTTATAGTATTTATGGAAGTGGTGGCAAGGAAGGCTTGGATGGCCCCTGATTCAGTGGAACCTACCCCAAGGAGGCCGTCAAAATTTATTACTGCCCCTAAGGAGAAAGAGTTTCTATCAAAAGGAGTATCTGTTGATGCTTTGGTGGTAGCCGCAGCCACTAAGAAGGAGTTAGCCGATCCTTCGGTACCTGTCCATCCTCCTAATAAGGAGTCTAGGACCATGGACAGGTACGGTAAGCGGATGTTTTCGTCAGTGACCTTTTCAATGCGGTCACTAAACTACTTGTGTCACTTCTCCCGTCTCCAGAGAGATTTGCTCAAAGATATGGGTGAGGCTATACAGGATCCAACAGCTGAGGGGTTCCAAGACGAAATGAACTCCCAGTTGGCAACCCTGAATTCGATTGTTAACTCCTCCATGCGACTTATCTCATATGCTGCTGATGGGGCGAGTAGGGCCGGAGGTACAGGTGTAGCTTTACGACGTCACGCCTGGATGCGGCTTTGCAATTTTGCGGACCCTTTCAAGGCATCCTTCACCAATTTCCCCTTTGATGGCTCAACATTGTTTGGTCCTCAGGTGAAGGATACATTGACTAGGTGCGAGGTGGAAGGTAAGACTCTCTCTGCCATGGGAGTCTGTTTTTCTACCCCTTCTAGACCTTATCCAAAGGGTCAGAGGGGAGGAAAAATGTGGTTCCGCAAGCCTCAGGGAGTCTCATCTGGCGCACAAGGTCGATTCCCCTCTAGAGGCAGAGGGGGGAATAACAATAGATGCCGCCCTAGAGGCAGAGGAGGTCCGCAAAACCAGGGTAGCAGAGAAACTTTCTCTGATAAACCCTTTCAACATCCCTGAGGAGCTGCCCGGCTGTCCACCTTCGGAGGCAGTTGGGGGAAGATTATCACTGTACCCAAAAGCCTGACTTTCCCTCACCCAAGACAAATGGGTACAGTCAATCATATCCAAGGGTTACAAAATTCCCTTTATTCACATCCCTTCCCAACCCAAAGGATCCCTTACAGACTTTCCACCCAGTCTAAGGGAACAAGCAGCACTAGAAATATCAAAGCTGCTATCAAAAAGAGCTATGCAATCAGTCCCAGCAGACCAGCAAGGATCCAGAATCTACTCCAAATTCTTTTTGGTACCAAAAAAAACAGGGGACTGGAGACCTATACTGGATCTCAGCAAGTTAAACAGTTATATCAAAAAAACAAAATTCCGGATGGTCACGTTGCAGTCCATTCTACCCTTCTTGGGTCAGGACAATTGGATGTGCTCGATAGACCTTCAGGATGCTTACTACCATATCAAAATGCACAGACGCTCCAGGAGGTTTCTCCGCTTCAGGCTGGGAGCCGGTCACTACCAGTTCAGAGCCCTGCCCTTTGGTCTCACTACAGCCCCCCGAGTGTTTACCAAATGCATGGCAGTGGTCACGGCTCACTTGAGACGTCAAGTATTCCAGGTGTTTCCATATTTAGACGACTGGCTCCTTACCGCCACCACCAGACAGCAACTGCTTCTAGCCAGTGACTTCACCATCCAAATTTGCCAAGCTCTAGGCATCTCAATAAATTTTGAAAAATCTGCCTTGTCGCCTTGTCAATCTATTACCTTTATAGGTGCCACCTTAGATACACACAGTCTTTCCGCCAGACTTACAGAGCAAAGAGTGTTAGATATCCGCAAGCAAGTTTACCTTCTATTACAGTGCAACAAGGTCAAAGCCAGGGTAGTCGTGAAGGTATTAGGACTCATGGCAGCTACTATCACCCTTCTCCCCTTAGCTCGTTTCCACATGAGGATCCTCCAATGGATGCTGTTTACTCAGTGGTCTTTCAACAGCTCCTGATGTCTCACATCATATTAATAACTCAATCATGCAAGAATCACCTGTCTTGGTGGATCACATCACCTCAAGTTCCCCAAGGCAGACCTTTCATTCCTTCCCTCTCAGTCGCCATGGTGACAACGGACGCCTCCCTGATCGGGTGGGGTGGGCATTATCAGGGCAGGACAGTCCAGGGCACGTGGCAACCTTTTGAGTGCCACTTGCACATAAATGTCTTAGAGATGAGAGCAGTGCTTTTAATGTTGCAAGCCCTTCAGGACTCTCTTCCCACGGGGACTATTGCAATTCAGACGGACAACATGTCCGTAGTGTGGTACATCAACAAACAGGGTGGAACCAGATCCTACCCCTTATGTCGAGAGGCACTCAGACTTTGGCAGTGGGCAATTTCTTCTCAGCGTTTTCTGATAGCAACACAGATTCCCGGGAAGTCCAACGTGATTGCGGACAGGTTGAGCAGGGCCATTCTCATGCCCCATGAGTGGTCTCTGAAGAAATCAGTGCTGGAAGAAGTCTTCCAAAGATGGGGCCAGCCTTGCTGTGTTCTTTTTGCTACTCCCCAAAACAGCAAGTGTCACAACTTCTTCACTCTCTTCCTGTTACCAGGCCATCCCACCAGAGACGCTCTAGTCCACGATTGGCCCCGGGGACTTCTGTATGCTTTTCCCCCTTTTCCACTGATATCTCAATTAATTCAGAAAGCTATCGCCTTGAGAGTTACAATGATCCTCATTGCCCCTTACTGGCCTCGACAGATATGGTTTCCATTCCTCCATCATTACCTGTTGGAGCAGCCTTGGCATCTGGACCCAGTGCCAGATCTGTTGACCCACCAGTCGGGCCAGCTGCACCACTCCCTTCATTCTCTCAACCTCACAGCGTGGTTTCTCCAATTCCTACCCTAGCCAGGCTTCCCTTAATCTCTCATTCGGTCCGGAACATCCTGATAGCCTCTCACAAATCTTCTACCAGGAAGATTTATAATAGTAAGTGGAAACGTTTTTCCTTCTGGGCAGCATCAAAAAATATAGACCCCTTCACTGCACCTATCCAGTCTATCCTAGACTTTCTGGCAGAGCTCTTCCATTTAGGCTCTTCTTCATCTACCATTAGAGTACAACTAGCTGCTATATCTAATTTTCATGTAGGAGTCTCAGACTCCAGTATCATGTCCCATAAGCTCTGCAAAGCCTTTTTAAGAGGTGTATTTCTGCACAAGCCCCCAATCAAAGATCCCCCACCTCAATGGGACTTGAATTTGGTTCTGGCATCCTTGATCCTTCCCCCCCTTCAAACCAGCGGCTTCATGCCCTCTTAAGCTGCTCTCATGGAAAACACTTTTTCTAGTAGCCATAACTTCAGCTAGAAGGGTATCTGAACTTCATGCTCTGTGCAGTTGTCCTCCTTACTTAGTTTTCCACAAAGATAGGGTGTCCCTCTGGACTAATCCGTCCTTCTTACCTAAAGTTTCCTCTGAGACAAATCTGAACCAAACGATTGATCTCCCCGTCTTCTTCCCTGACTATTCCAACAGGTTGGAACAAAAGTTATATTTTCTAGATGTTCACCACCAACTTAGATATTATTTAGACAGGACTAAACAGTTCAGAAAATCTGATCAGCTTTTCCTGTCTTATGCGGAAGGGAAATTGGGCCTTCCAGTTACTAAGGTGTCCCTTTCAAGATGGCTTACCTCTATAATTACCTTCATCTATGAAATCAGACATCAAAAACTGCCTTCAAGACCTAGAGCTCATTCAACTAGGGCATTAGCTACATCTGTAGCTTTTCAGGACAGGCTGCCAATAGATTCCATTTGTGCAGCAGCCACTTGGGCTTCTCCTCATACCTTCATTTTACATTACAAATTGGATATGGCCTCCAGAAACCGTGCCAACTTTGGTTCCACTGTTCTCAAGAGTCTGTTCCGATAGGCCACCCGGACTAAGGTGCTAGGGATGCGGTCCCATCCAGGAAGAATGAAGGCGAGATTGACAACTTAACATTAAGAGGTTATGTACCTACCATAACATTCCATGTTAGTTGTCTTCTTCCCGCCTTTTTTCTTGCGTCCCACCCTCCTTCCCCCAGCCTGGACAGACCGATAGGAATTTTTGGGATCTTCCTTTGGAGTTTCCTTCCCACATGTTCTACCACCTCTATTCCCCCTTTTATGTTTGTGGTAGCTTACATTCAGGTTTATATAGAGGTGGGTTCTTTTTTCTCCATACTGTGGAGACCAGAACTGCTTGGTTTAGCTATCAAACGAGATCTGAGTAGTTACCGCCTAGCATTGTGGGATATAGGGGAGCCTCGAGCTGGTGGAATTAGCTCTCGAGCTTTAGTATTGGCCGAGTCGGAGCCGAGGATCGGCTCTGAACCCATCCAGCAAGAAAGTAGGCGAGAGGAAGACAACTAACATGGAACGTTATGGTAGGTACATAACTTCTTATTTCTGTCTGCCACTTACTTCTCCTTTGGCCTCTAGGTTTCAGGTCGAGCAGTTTCTTAAAGGCATCTGTCATATTAGACCCCCAAGAAAGCCCATTTTTTCTTCTTGGGATCTTAATTTTGTCCTTAAAGCTGTCCCAGGCTCCTTTTGCGCCTGCTGCTTCTTTGCAACATTGTACCTGGAAGACTGTTTTATTGGTTGCTTTAACCTCTGCCAGAAGGATATCTGAGCTACAGACCTTGAATGGTGGTCCCTTTTTTTTATTTCTCATAGAGACTGGCTATCTGTCCATACGAATTCTTTTTTGTCCAAAGTGGTTAATGAGCTGTCCCTTAATCAGTTTATCCAGCTTCCTTCTTTTTTCCCCTTCTCTGCAGTCTGCCAGATAGGTTCTGTGTATTTTGGATTTGCATAGACAGCTCAGGTATTATTTAGACAAAACTAAAGCCTTTCATAAATTTGATGAGCTTTTTGATCTGATCTCCATTTTCATTCATTCCTCAACTTTTGTGTTTGGATCCGACCCTTGGATCAGACTTGGCTGCTTCTTCCAGATGGTAGGATTCTTGAACTCTCAAGCTCCTCCAGTTTACCCATAATGTCCTACTGACCTAACATACCTCAGATCTCATTTGTTGCCATTGCGTACAGATGAGGATTAAGAGCTCTCCAACATTAGGCTTTGTCTTACTTGATTTGGTCCCTTTATAAGATTAACCTATTTTTTCTACCCTAATGGCCCTCTAGTATGCCTTTTTCCCTTGTACTCTTTGAGTACCTCTAAATACCATAGTTAGGTAGTTTTTCTTCTCTCCCCGTACCTCATAATACTCTCAAATGCCATTGTTGGTAGTCCTTCTCTTTAAAAAAAAATTGTATCAACCTTTATTTCTTTTGGTATTATACTTTCATTGTACTATTGTTGCTTGTTCTTTTTCTTGCAAAATGTCAGATAAGCCCTCTGGCTTTAAAAAAGTGTTTCCTGTGGGCAAAAGATTCCAAACTCTGATGCCCTCAGAGAATGTGTATACTGTTTGGTAACAGAACTAAGGATTTAAGAAAATACAAGCAATTGTTTGTTTTTTTTTATTTCAAAATTAGCAAACCAGTATCTAAAGTTACTCTGGCAAAATGAGTTAACTGATTATATTACCTTTGTTTATCAAAAAATGGGCTTAACTTTACCAAAACCACACAAAGCCAACTCCACTAGGTCTATGGCAACCGCCTCAGCCTTTTTGCTCAGAACTTCATTGGATGATTATATGCAGCTTCAGCTGGTGCTAATGCTCATACCTTTATTGCTCATTACAAATTGGATCTGGTCTCTAGGGGAAGAGCAGCATTTGGCTCAGCAGTGCTACAAAATGTCCTTCCTTACAGTCCTCCTGAGATTTAGGTAGCTGTGGACTTTTTCCCAACAGTTAAAAAGTTATGTACTCACCAGAATGTCCCATCTATGTCCATTTTCATTCTTTCTCATCATCCCACCCACCTACCCCCTCTTTGTTCTGTCCTAGAATAGATCGAAGAGTATTAGAAGAACCTGTGTTCTTGTTTGAGCTTCTAGCTTCTTATTTTCCATTGCTCTGTAAATCATATGGGCAGCAAACTAGATCTGAGTCATGTTGGTTGGTGAGACATTGTGGGTAAATGAGAGGAGCTCAAGAGTTCAAGAATCCAACGATCTGGAAGAAGTAGCAGAGTCAGAAATGAGGGTCGGATCCAAACCCAACAGTTGAGGAAGAATGAAACTGGACAGGCACAGATGGAATGTTATAGTGAGTACATAACTTTTTTTTATTTCTTTTCATACCAGGACATTGAATTTGGCAGCTTGTAAGTTAACCATCTCCACCAAGATTTCCAAGACCATTACTTTTTGTTATTCTTTTCATGGCAAATAAGTGTCTGCTTCTGTGAATGCTCATTCATATAGAGTAGTGGCATCTTTTGGGCTTTCTTCAAAGGTTTGGACACCAGCTCCATCACTGAAGCTACTACTTTGTCTTCAGTTCTTACTTTTACAAAACGTTACAAATTGGATATCATTTCCAGGGCTACAGCAGGTTTTTCCAAGGCTAACTTGTATGGGTTTGTGGAGGGCTCCTCCTTGACTTCCTCCTCCCTGCCTTCACTATAACTTTTGTAGTCTCCCAGAGGTGATGAATACTGTAACAGTGATATGGGAAGGATATAGTACAGTTCTGTAAAATCTTACCATAACAGTAGATGTCTTTCTTTTCACTGTTGCAGTATTCACTCTCTCCCTCCTGCCCCATTTTCTGTTCCTTTTACATGGGTGGTAGTTGTGGTACTGGCTGAGAGGTTCCTCTCCTATTCCTTCATTCATTTGTTCTGAATAGACATGTCCTCCTTTCCACTGGGGGCCCTAGTTCTCCTGGGTCACCTCAGTTCTGAGATGGCAGTGTACGTATGTCACTTTTATGCCCTACACTTGGTGCAGGGAGCATACATCAGATGTACGATGTTCCCTGTGTAATAAAGGCTTTGGTATACTGTCCAGAAGTTGGGCTATCCCTGGCAGGAGTTCCCAGAGGTGATGAAGTGATTGGTAGAAAGAAGAACAGTGATGAAAAATATTCAAAATCTGTATGGTCCCATATTCAGGATTGCAGTTTTTAGGTTTGTGAAAATAGAGATTTTTTTTTGGTGGAGGCACCCAATTTTACAGAATCTAGGTCTCCTTATCTTCCTACGAGCTCCAACATAGTTGGTAACAACAAACACCTCAGACTTTACTTGAGAGCAATGTCTGGGGGGATAAAAATCCATTGTCTTCAGAACAGAAAGGCAGACCAAAATGCATAACTATGAAATGGATGGTGACGCTTACAAATGCTATCAACTCTCTCAGTCATCTGTGCCCCAGAACCTCTACGAATGTTTACAAAGAGCACCACAGTGATGTGGTATATTAAGTACCAGGGGAGAGCCATATCTTACTGTCTGAACAGACTAGCCATGGTAGCCCAGGATATAGCTTTTCATCACTGTCTCACTATGTAAGGCATTTTAGATGCCATCAGAGCAAAACTGTGTGGCAGACAAGCTGAGCATGACCAGGACAGACCCCTCACAAATGGTCTTCCAAGAACTGATCTGTCTGTGGGAGGATCTTTTTACTTCCATTCGTAACAGTCAGTTGACACAAATCTGCTCCAGGACTCAATGGAAGAAGGCTTTGGAAGACAGATGCATTTTCCTTTCTTTGAGAAGGAATGTTTTTGTATGCTTTTCCACTAATATCCAGTGTCATTCTGAAGATTCATTAGGTCTGTCAAAGATCATTGTGATGACTCCCTTCTGATCCAGGCAACAGTGGTTCCCATTCCTTTTGAAATGGCCAAGGGCAGTTATCATATACTTTCACACAGACTGGACCTACTTAAAAAAGACAAGGGGTGTTTGATGCAGTTGTTTTGGGTTGAAATGTAATTGACTGCTTCTGTGATGGAATCTTAATACCTTTTAGGCACTTTTTATGAGTACACGTAGAAGGTATTAAAGGAAGCAAGAAAACCTTTCAATTAGACAATTGTGTATTGGTAAAGTGAAAAGGTTTTCTTGTTGGAGCCAAGAAAAGAACCAACACACACACAGCTAGTGTTTCACTTGTTTATTACTTGTGTAAGTTACTGTTGTCTGGCCCGTCTTACTACTACATCAAGGTTTGTTAGCCATATCAGGATATCTCCATATGGATCCCCTCTTTCACTGCAATCTTGTGAAAATTGTTTTGAAAGGGTTTTGCATGTCAAGCCTCCCAGGAAACAGATGACTCCTCCTTGGTATCTAAAGTTTGTGTTAGAAAACGCTATTGCCATTTGAAGCAGCTTATCAAGTTTACCTGAGGTTCTTAACATGGAAAACAGTGTTACTAATTGATGTTCTTTGTTTTTCACTGTTGCAGTCATCACATTTGGGTTATCTGCTTGCAGGTAGCCCTCAGTCGGCCTGATTATCAACGTCTTGGGTCCTGCGTCGGTTGCTGTCTCATCTTCCATGACGTTAGGTAGTCAGGGGTATAAAACATGCAGCCGATGCCATTACGTCAGTCTTTCTTACCATGCGGTGCCCGAAGCAGTTCGTAAGTGGCGGTTGGCCGACTCCTGAAATATTCGTTTTTGAGTTTCAGATCCGAAGTCTTCAAATAAGGTCCGTACCCTGTTGGGGATCCTTTTCTCTTTCCCAGCCCCTGATACCCGCTACTTCAGATTTGCAGGCCTCTACTGAAATCCATTCGGAGTCCGGTATGCCATGAGATGCTTCTTCAACTGTGGAACCTGCGGATGTCTCTACCTTGGATGGGTCCAGAGCCGCTGTGCAGGCACTGGCTTCTGAGGGTGTATTCAGGCCTACTGACTTGCATATTAAACCGATGCCATCTTCTTCTTCAAGGCCTAAAACTCGATCGGTGCCTAGAAAATGGACGCCCAGACCGCATGGTCAGGCCACTATGCCTAAAAAACAAATGATAAGAATGGCTGAAGACCTCATTACTCTAATCAGGGGAAGCCACCATTCTCCCTCTAAGAGACCTAGGACTGAATTTCCTTCGGATTCTTCTGATCAGGATTCTGAAAATTCTGTTTTCTCTGATGACCAGATGACCTCTACCTATGAGGATTCTGGTGCAGAGGACTCCATTCCCTCTGCTTCCCCTCCAGAGGATTTCTCTTTTGGTGAAACCTTGCATACTCTTAGGGAGCATTTCCGCTGGGAAAGCCAGGATTACTCTGACTCCAAAAAGAGGCATAGGGAATTCTTACTCCTACCTCAACACAGGCCTTTAGCCATCCCTCTTGTACTGGACATTGTAGATGATGCCATCTCGGAATCTAGCTTGGCTTCTGACTCTTTACCTTCTGCTCCTAGAAAACCTGACAGGTATTACAGGGTACAGGACTCTCACAAGTTCCTTTTTAAAAATCCTACTGCGGATCCTGAGACCATTTCACAGGACCCAAGGGCATTAAGGCTACTACTGCCATAAACCCTACCCCCTCTGATAGAGATTCTAGGGCCCTGGATAGATTGGGTAAGAAAGTATACACTTCTGCAACTTTGTCCATTAGGGCCTTAAACTGCCAGTTTCATGTGTTAAAGTATCAGCAACATATTATTGGATTGCTTAAACAGAAAATGATGTTGATTCCTGATTGTGCTGAAAATAAAGAATTACAGGATTTAATGCATTCTGCTGAACAAGTTGGAAAACATACTTTGCAGTGTGATTTTGATTCATTAGAGGCATCTTGCAGGGCTGCTGTCACTGGTTCTGTACTTAGAAGGCATGCCTGGCTTAAGGAGCAATTTTTGCCAGATCATGTTAAAGCTAAATTACTGGATGCTCCCTTAAACCAAGACCACCTGTTTGGCAACAAAGCAGAAGTAGTACTTAAAAAGATGGAGGAAAAGCTAAATCTATGCAAACTGTTAAAGATTTCCTGCAAGTACAGCCTCCCAGATTTAGTAGACATTGACCTTTTAAAAATTGGTCTTTTCCTGCCTCTTTCAGTCCAAACCCAGAACCAGTAGAACACCCAGGCTTCAGTCCTAAGGTACTCACAGGCCTAAGCAGTGGGGGGCTCCCACTTCCAAAACTGTGAGTAGTAAGACATCCCCTTATGATAAACTGTCACAATGACTTAACTTTAAACCTTCCAAGCCCTGCTCAACTGACTGTTCCTTTAGGGGGAAAGATTGCCCTGCATGCAAAAAATTGGGAACTCATTACCCAAGACAAATGGGTTTTAAATATAGTTTCCCAAGGATACAGATTCCACTTCCACTCCTTACCAACCCCAAACGGTTGGCCAGATCTACCCCCAGTTCAGTGGGCATTGGCTCAAAGGCAAGTTCTCTCTCTTCTAAGCATCAGGGCTATTCAGCCTGTCCCAGAAGAAGAATGGGGGCAAGGTTTCTACTCAAGACTTTTCCTGGTACCCAGAAAAGACAATTCCTGGTGCCCTATTTTGGACCTGTCTATCCCAAACACCTTTTTGGAAATCCCAAAATTCAAAATGCTAACTCTTCATCAGCTGCTTCCCATGCCAGGCAAAAAATGTGCCTGGTTGGCAACACTGGATTTAAAGGAAACCTACCTGTACATCCCAGTTAGGGAATCTTGCAGAAGATACCTACGGTTCAGAGCAGGCTATATGCACAATCAGTTCTCTGCACTGCCCTTTGGCTTATCTACTGCGCCCAGGGTATTCACAAAGTGCCTAGCTCCAGTCATTGCATTTTGCAGGCAAAGAAATATTCAAATATACCCATACCTGGACGATTGTCTAATTTAGGCAGAAAGCCAGGACATACTAATAAGTCATCTGGCATTTGTAAAGAAATTACTAACTTCTCTGGGGTACACCATAAACAAAAAGAAATCACATCTAGTACCCTGTCAACAAATTGTATTCCTGGGAGCAAGCTTGAATACAACTTCCCAGATGGCCTACCTCACGACAGAGAAAAAAAGTCCATTTGACAGCCTACTTCAAACTACTGGCCACAAAGACCCAGCTATCTGCAAGGAAAATACTGCAAGCCCTGGGGTTCATGGCCTCTTGCATACTACTGATTCCATATGCAAGACTGCATATGAGGAAATTACAATGGTATCTTAAAAGCCTATGATGTCAACATTCTCAGGACCTAGAATCAATGATTCCTATCATACCTTGTCTAACGATAGAGTTCCTTTGGTGGGCAGAGGCCTGTCACCAAAACAAGGGACTGTCATTCTCTCTACCCCCTGCCGCCCAAACCCGAACAACAGATGCATCAGACTATGCATAGAGGGCTCACTTGGCAGGGCAGTGCATTCAGGGCAAATGGAACCCAAATCAAATGCACCTGCATATCAATCGAAAAGAAATGTTAGCTGTACAGAATGCTCTGACAGCCTTCAAGGATTACATTCTTCCAGGACAATTATTGGTAAAGACGGACACCACCACTGTTACGTGGTACATAAACAGTCAGGGGGGAACCCACTCATACCCTCTCTGCAGATTAGCCATGGCTCTGTGGAACACAGCCTTGAGCTACCAAGTACACCTACAAGCTCAATTCCTGCCAGGCAAGCTAAATACACTGGCAGACGACCTAAGCAGAAATCTCATGGACCCACACGAGTGGAAACTGGAACCAAAGATATTCAACATGTTGAGAAACAAATGGGGGAGCCCAGAGATAGACCTGTTTGCTTCCCTTCAGAACTACCAGTTGGACAAATTCTGCACAAGAACTCCCCACAAACAAGTTTGGAAAGTGGATGCTGTGTCCTTCACCTGGAAAAACCTATCAGTTTATGTCTTTCCCCCCTCTGCCTGTCCTCTCCAAAGTGCTACTAAAGATCAAACGGTACAAACCAAGGACAATACGGATTGCACCAGACTGGCCACGCCAATACTGGTACCCCCTCTTGCGCATTGTGACACTGCTGGAACCATGGCACCTGCCTGAGACCTCTGCCCTGCTGTCCCAGCAGGAAGGCCAGATTCTGCACCCACAGCTTCAAACCCTGAACCTTGCAGCCTGGCTGATTACCTGATCTCTCTGTTGCCATACCTCAGTAAGCAAGTGATGGATGTCATTCTGGAGGCAAGGAGGCCTAGTACTAGAAAATCCTATGCTGAAAAATGGAAAAGATTCTGTTCCTGGATCCAAACTCAGGGGATTGGCACAGGAGTGCCCAATTTACCGCATATTCTTCAATACTTAACTGAGATGCTTCACAAGGGCCTTTCCTTTTCTTCCATCAAAATTCATGCCTCTGCCATTTCAGCACATTACAATACAGAGCCACCTCTCTTCTCTCATCCACTGCTGAAGCATTTCATCAGAGGGGCCAAAAACTTAAGACCACCCAGGAGAGCCCTACTCCAGCCTGGGCCCTTAACTTTGTATAGGAAAAGCTCACTTTACCTCCCTTTGATCCAGCTGCAAATGCAGAGTTGAAATTTCTTTCTTGGAAAACAGCCTTCTTTCTAGCCATTACTTGAACAAGAAGGGGTGTCTGAATTACAGGTCCTCATGGCAGTGGAGCCTTTCATCATCTATCATGCGGTTAGGGTGTCCCTCAGGACCAATCCTTCCTTTGCCCAAGGTGGTATCCAGTGTGGCCCTTAATCAGTCCATTCATTTGCCAACCTTCTTTTCTAATCCACAGAACAAAGGGGAATGAATACTGCACTCCTTGGATGTGCACAGACAACTTAGATTTTACCTGGACAGGACTAAGCCTCTCAGGAAATCTGAACATCTGGTGGTTGCATTTCCTGCAGGGGTAGAGGTGAAGGCCATTTCAAAGCAAAGCATTTCTAAGTGGATAGGCCATTGCATTCATTTCTGCTATAAGCACCATGGAAAACCTACCCCACAGGGGATAAGACCTCATTCCACCAGGACTGCATCTACCTCTACCCCACAGGGGATAAGTCCTCATTCCACCAGGACTGCATCTATCTCAACAGCCTTTCTCAGAGATAAACCGTACCAGGGACATCCTGAAAGCTGCTACCTGGAGCTCTGTACATACTTTCACCAAGCATTACCACTTGCCATTCTTTTCTAAATCCATGGCTGGCTTTGCCACTGCAGTCATGCAGGGCCTGGTCCTAATGCTATCTAATTGCCTCCTCCCATCCTTAGCTTTGGGAATCTACCCAAATGTGATGGCTGCAACAGTAAAACATGAAGAACATAGTACAGTTGTATACACTTACCATAAATGTAGATTTTCGAGTGTATTCACTGTTGCAGTCCTGGTTACCCTCCCTCCACAACCCCCCTGACTTGTATTGACTATACCTCTATTCTTGTTTACTATGCTTAATGCTTTCTGGTGTATTTGCTTTTTGTTGGAGGTGTAACCTTGTATATAATTGCTTCCCATTTTGGGGGCACCTGACAACTGGGGCAAGAAAAACTGATGTAATGGTGTCGGCTGCATGCTTTATACCCCTGACTACCTGACGTCATGGAAGATGAGACAGCAACCGACGCAGGACCCAAGACTTTGCTAATCAGGCCGACTGAGGGCTACCTGCAAGCAGATAACCCAAATGTGATGACTGCAACAGTGCATACACTTGAACTTCTACATTTATGGTAAGTGTACACAACTGTACTTTCTGACCTCTGCAATAAGAGTATTTGAGAAGAAAGCTCTTACGGTAAAGCACCTTATCTCATTTTCCACAATGATAAGATTTCCTTGAGAACTAATCCTTCTTTTATGCCATTTACCATCTTCCTGTCTTCTTTCCTGAATCTAAAAATGAGGGAGAAGGATACTCCAATACCTTGGATGCCCACAGATAACTCAGATACTATCTTGACAGAAAAAAATCTTTCAGGAACTCTTGATCAGTTGTTAATTTCTTGTAAAGATAAGAAATAAGATGACCTTTGTCAAGACAGATGGTTTCTTCATGGTTGTCTCCTGCTATTACCTTTTGTTTTTCCCACCAAAAGAAGAAAATTTCTAGCCGGGTCAAAGCTCATTCTACAAGAGTGTTAAGACTCATTCTGGTAGGGCCTTGGTTTCATCTACAGTTTTATGGAAAAGTTTGGATTCTAGTAGTATTCATAAAGCAACAACATGGTCCTCTGTGCACACTTTTACAAAGCACCAGAAGCTAAAACTCCTTCTCCAGGCCTAGGCCAGGTTTTCCTAGGGCTATTCTCCAGGGGCTCCAGGACCCTCATCTTTCTTCCCAGTCCGTCTAAGCTATGCGAGTCTACCTGTATAGCTAAGGCTACAGCAGCACTGACACATATATTGAAAATAGTACAGTTGTATAAGTAAACTTAATGACAAATGTTCAAAGGATCACTGCTGCAGTAGCAGCTGCCTGTCTCCACCCCCTTATCTTTATATGTTTTTGTTGCCAGGGTGAGCACAGGACTTTTATTTTTGTTTTCCTAGCATTGCCCTTGTGAGGGCTTTAGCCGTGCTGTCTGTGTTGCATGAAAGTTCTGAAGGACTTGGAATCCATACCTGCCTCTTTAGTCAACTTGGCTCAAGTTGACTGACAGTTTGGTTGTGTGAGGAAGGTTTCCTGAAACATTGGAAACTGGCTAACTGTTATATCAGCAGCAGGACATAACGTACGTAACTTATGGATACTGGAACAATGATCATTCGAAAATCTACTGTTATGGTAAGTTTATTTACTCAATGTTACTGTTGTCTGCCAATTTAACTTTCAGGTGCACGTGTTAAAGTTTTTACTTCTGACTTTTGAGAGCATGAAAAGGTTAACTGTTAAAATTCCATCTTCTGACGTGAAAAATGTTTGAATGCCTCTTTTGTTTCTTATTGTCATGTAATTAAGCATGCCTTAAAGTGTTCTTATGATACTGCTGGTAATGTCTCCAGGACAGCTACTTCAAGGTCAGTCATGAGAAGATTTGCTAAATTACATTCTTCATCCCTGATATTAAAACTGAAATTTTAAATTCTCTCCCGGACTGTTGGACAAGGAAGTATTGTTAGGCCCTTCTGCAACTGAGGTATTTAGAGGATTGATGAGAGGGGGAAGATGTTCTTCGTTCCCCATTGCTGCAGTCCTTACTATTGGGTATAGTCCGCATCCAGTCGGCCCGAATACCAGAGTATAAGGCTGACGTCGGTCAGGGCGCATTAGACTGACGTCAGTACGTCAGGGTACTAATGCGCATGACCGACGCCATATCCTCAGTCTTTTTTGCCGCATGGTCCGATGCAGAAGCAGTTTTGCGAGTGCAGGTTGGCGTTCTGAAATATTTCCGAAACCGGAGTTTCAGACCGAAACAGAGTTGGCTAAGTACCCCGTTGGGGAACATTTTGGTTTTTCTTGCCTCAGTATTTAACCGGATGTCAGAAAAGTGAATAACTGTATTTCTTGTGGGAAACAGATACCTCATAGGGATTACCATACCTTGTGTATACCTTGTTTAGGGCCTGAGCACGCGTTGTTGGTTGCGCTCTTGTGCTAGGTTTAACAAACGCACTATTAAGAGGAGGTTAGACTGTGCCAGGTTAGTGTTTGGGAAGCGTTGCAATTATAAAATGCCGTCGGGTGCTCCGGCTTCGTCCAAGAAGCGCAAGGACAAAACAGCGAAGCCTAGGGTTGATGAACCGGCAGTCCCAGACGTCGGTTCTTTAGAAGGCTCAGTGGAGCCAGAGGTTTTGCCAGGAGTTTCCATGGAGTCTCAGGCTGAAACTTTACTGTTGCAGGATGTGCCTTCTCAGGAGGTAGGCCAGGCTGAGGGGGCTTCTCAGGTATCTGTTCTTCCCTCTCTTCCCAAGGTAGTTAGAGCCTCTCCTTCTGTTGCCAAAACTTCTTTGAGAGGTAGGCCTAGTTCAGCTTCTGTGGGGGCTTCTCCTAGCATTTCGGGTTCTGTACCTAAGAAACATATGCTTAAAATGGCAGAAGATTTGATTACTATGATTAGAGGTTCTATGCCCCCTCCTGATAAGAGGCCTAGGGTGGAACCAGAGTTTGATAGTTTTGCACAGTGTTCAGAGGCTTCAGAGTCTTCTGTGGAAGACTTGCAGGAGTATCCTACTTATTCTGATTCTGATGTGGATGATTCCACTCCTACAGCTACTCCTCCTGAGGATTTCTCATTTTCAGAGACTCTGCATTCCATGAGGGAGCATTTTAAATGGGAAGGCCAGGATTACTCTGATTCCAGGAAAAGGCTTAGGGAATTCTTGTTTTTACCCCAGCATAGGCCCTTAGCTATTCCTCCTGTGTTGACTGTGGTGGAAGATGTTTTTGCAGAGGCTTCCCTGAACCCTGACTCTTTGCCTCCTGCTCCTGTTAAACCTGATAGGTATTATAGGGTGCCCGAAGCTCATAAGTATTTGTTTAAGAGTCCTAGGGCGGACCCGGAAACTGTTTCTCAGGGGCCTAAAGGTGTTAAAGCTTCTGTGGTTAAAAATCCTGTTCCCGCTGATAGAGAGGCAAGGGCGTTGGATAGGTGGGGAAAGAAAGTGTATACTTCTTCCACTCTAGCCATGAGAGCGTTGAATTGTCAGTTTCACATGCTAAAGTATCAAAATTATCTCCTTTCACAATTGAAGTCTAAGGTGGATGCTTTGGCAAACAGTATTGAGTGTAAAGAGTTGCTGGATTTGGTTCATGTGTCTGAACAAGTGGGTAAGCATTCTTTGCAATGTGGTTTTGATGCTGTACAGGCCTCCTCGAGGGTGGCTGCTACTAGTTCTGTTCTTCGCAGGCATGCCTGGTTGAAGGATCAGAATTTAGCTGAGCATGTTAAGACTAGGATTTTGGATGCTCCTTTACAGTCTGATGTGTTGTTTGGATCGCCTGTGGAAGCAGTTTTAAAGAAGATGGAGGACAAAGCTAAGTCTATGCAAACTGTTAAAGATTTTTTGCAGGTGCAGCCACCAAAGTTTAGTAGAAATTGGCCTGCTAAGGGGTGGACATATCCTGCTTATGATTCCCAGTCTAGGGGTAGGTCTAGACGTGGTAGGGGCAGGGCTCAAGGTTCTTTTCGGCCTAGATCAGGGAGTTCACCTGCTCAGACTTCTGGTGAGGGCAGGGGTCAGTCCTTTCGTAAACAGACCCCATGACCTGCCTTTTCAGCTGCCAGCAGATTCTCGTCTGGCAGCTCCTTTGGGAGGAAGACTGTCTCTTTTCAAAGAAAATTGGGATTTAATTACTCAAGACAGATGGGTGCTGGATATCATTCACCACGGTTACAGGTTTTATTTCCACACAATGCCCCCTTTCAAAAGCATGCCAGATGTTCCTCCTCCACAAAGAAAAGAGGCTCACAAGCAAGTTTCTCAGTTACTCCAGATGGGGGCCATTCAGCCAGTCCCTGTCTCAGAAAGGGGCCTAGGATTTTATTCTCGCCTGTTCCTAGTACCAAAGAAGGGGAACGCGTGGAGACCAATTTTGGATTTATCTCTCCTCAACACTTATCTGGACATTCCCAAGTTCAAGATGTTGACGTTACAACAACTTTTACCTCTGCTGGGCAAAGGTCACTGGATGGTAACTTTAGATCTCAAGGAAGCTTACCTTCATGTGCCTATAAGGCTAAGTTGCAGGAAGTATCTGCTTCGAGCTGGAAATTCTCATTATCAGTTCTCTGCATTGCCCTTTGGCTTATCTACTGCCCAGAGTATTCACAAAGGTTCTGGCTCCAGTGATAGCTTACTTCAGGCTACAAGGAATTCAAATCTATCCTTACTTGGACGACTGCCTGATCCTGGCTCAAGAAAAGGAAGACCTTCTACAGCATCTGAAATATGTTATAGCAGTGCTAAGATGCCTAGGGTATTCTGTGAACGAAATAAAGTCCAGTCTAGTACCCTCTCAAGACATGTGCTTTCTGGGTGTGAGACTGAATACAGCAGCCCAGATGGCCTTTTTAACCCCGGACAAACAAAAGAGTCTATCACTTTACTTCCATCGACTATCTCATCAGTCCGTGCTGACTGCAAGGACAGTCCTTCAAGCATTAGGGTTCATGGCATCTTGTATTCTGGTGCTTCCCAATGCCAAACTGCATATGAGGAAGCTACAATGGTATCTCAAAAATGTATGGACACAGCACTGCCAAGATTTGGACACTGTCATTCAAATAATACCTTGCCTTCAAAAAGAATTTTTGTGGTGGGCTCAGGAATGTCACCTAAACAAGGGACTCTCTGTGACCCGGCCAGAGGCGAGTCAGATTTTAACGACAGATGCCTCGGACATTGCTTGGGAGCTCATCTAAATGGACAGTGGATACAAGACAAGTGGCCTGCCAGACTACTGCATCTACATATCAACATGAAGGAGATGTTAGCAGTCCAGTTTGCATTAATGGCTTTCAAGGAGTTACTTCTTCCAGGGCAGGTGTTGATTCTAACAGACAACACAACTGTCATGTGGTACATCAACAAGCAAGGGGGAACACATTCTTATCCTCTATGCAGGCAAGCAATGATTTTATGGGAGACTGCGCTAAGCTTGCAACTAACTCTTCAGGTAAGGTTTCTGCCAGGAGCACAGAACTCCTTAGCAGATGTGTTAAGCAGACAAATCATGGATCCCCACGAGTGGAAACTGGATCTTCATGTATTTCAAAAATTGACAGTGTCATGGGGAACTCCAGACATAGATCTGTTCGCTTCTCCACTAATCCACCAGCTGCCACAGTATTGCACATAGGGGTTTCATCACACAGCTTGGAAAGTGGATGCTCTGTCTTTCAGTTGGAAGAACCTTCATGTGTATGCCTTTCCTCCTCTACCTCTTCTTCCGAAGGTACTATTAAAGGTCAGACAAGACAGGCCAAGGATGATTTTGATAGCTCCAGATTGGCCTCGGCAACACTGGTACCCACTGCTACGGAGTCTGGTAAGGAAGCCTCCATGGCCTTTACCTCTGATTCCTCATCTGTTATCTCAGAAGGATGGTCATCTGCTCAATGTAAAGCTTCACTCTCTTCATCTAACAGCCTGGCATATTCTGTGTTGAAACACAGCAGGTCTCAACTTCCTCAACAAGTTTTAAATGTGATTATGGAAGCTAGAAGACCTAGTACAAGGAAAGTGTATGCTGAAAAATGGAAGAGATTTTTATTTTGGAGTACAGCAAAGAATTTGCAGGTTTCTGAGCCTAATTTGAGTGCGGCTCTTCAATACCTTACTGAGTTATTGGACAAAGGTTTGTCCTTCTCTTCCATTAAGATTCATGCTGCAGCAATTTCAGCTCACTATGATTGTGACCCACCATTGTTTTCGCATCCTTTGTTCAAGCAGTTTCTTAGAGGGGCAAAGAATATAAGACCCCCACGTAGAGCTCCTACTCCTGCTTGGGATCTCAATTTTGTGTTGGAAAAACTTACTCTACAACCTTTTGAGCCTGCGGCTACTGCTGAATTGAAATACTTGTCATGGAAGACTGCTTTTCTGTTGGCTATTGCTTCTGCAAGAAGGGTGTCTGAGTTGCAGGCCCTTATGGCAGTAGAACCTTTTTTGATTTTCCATAAGGATAGGGTATCATTACGTACTAATCCTTCCTTTATGCCTAAGGTGGTTTCTAGTGTGGCTTTGAACCAAACTATTCATTTGCCTACTTTTTATGCCAACCCCCAAGATAAAGGGGAACGGATTTTGCACACTTTAGATGTACACAGGCAATTGCGTTATTATTTGAGCAGGACTAAGGATTTCAGGCAGTCTCAGCAGTTGTTTGTTTCTTTTGCTTTGAGTTCACAGGGCAAGCCTGTGTCAAAACAAACTATTTCTAGGTGGATTGGCTTTTGCATTGCATTTTGTTATTCCCATCATGGCAAGGAGGTTCCAGCTGGGATTAGGCCTCATTCCACTAGGGCTACTGCCACTACAACAGCATTTCTAAGAGGGGTGGCAACTAAGGATATTTTGGAAGCAGCTACTTGGAGTTCAGTGCATACTTTCTCTAAGCATTATCACCTTCCTATCTACTCTAAGTCTAGGGCTGGTTTTGCCACAGCTGTTTTGCAAGGCATGTTGTCAGCTCCTGCTTCTTTATGATTTGCCTGCCTCCCTTACCTCTGCTTTGGGATTCTACCCAATAGTAAGGACTGCAGCAATGGGGAACGAAGAACATAGTACAGTTTTGTACCTACCATAAATGTAGATGTTCGAGGATCCCATTGCTGCAGTCCAATTTACCCTCCCTCCTTCCCCTCTGTGTTTCGGGATGATTGTGTAGGTGAGGTTTCCTGCTTATATTTTTTGTACATATTTTTGGTGCAGGTATTTTGGGCATTGTCTTTTTAGGGTCTTCTGACATCTGGGGCAAGAAAAGACTGAGGATATGACGTCGGTCATGCGCATTAGTACCCTGACGTACTGACGTCAGTCTAATGCGCCCTGACCGACGTCAGCCTTATACTCTGGTATTCGGGCCGACTGGATGCGGACTATACCCAATAGTAAGGACTGCAGCAATGGGATCCTCGAACATCTACATTTATGGTAGGTACAAAACTGTACTTTGAAGTGACTCAAATCTTTCTACCTTCCTTTTATAAGCCAAATAGTTTTTCCTTCTACCTCAGCTCTTATTTTTTTTTTTCCAAAAATCAATTTAAACAGCAAGGTGCTAACAAACATGGTTTTAAAAAGCAGTGCAATAATACCCCCAAAATGAAAGGGACAGCATCTTAAAATGAAAGACAATCCACAATGTCAGAAATGACTATTTGCCTCTTTAGGCCCTCCCTTCCTAGCAATCTTTCCATCCCTCTCCCCGAGTCTGCATCTCTCTTTGTGGCATCAGATTGTGTCAGACACACAGATTCTGAAAGTCTTTTAACAGGGGTACACTTGGCAGTGGGAGTCCCTCCCTTCTTCCTGGGGATTCATCCTTCCTTCTTCCTGGGGATTCATCCTTGTTCAATAAACAAGATTTCATTCTTTCCCCTAATTCTAGAACAAATATCTCAGGGGGTCATTGAATCAGTGCCTGCCTGACAGAAGACTAAAGGGTTATATTCAAGGCTTTATTCTGGTCCCAAAGAAAGAAATGACTTACAAGCCTGTGCTAGACCTGTCCTTTCTATAAAGGTCCCATAGTTCAAAATGTTATTCCTTCACACTCTACCCTTTACCTTATACTAACGTTCTGTTTTTGTTGTTAAAGACTTCAGAGAGACATGACTGAATACAGTTTCTGTGGTACAAGTATGGAAGTAGCCTGTTGGGTGGAGTCACAGAAGGATTCCAGTTACTGTAATATATTATATTATTTAGTATGTTTTTAAAGCTATGCACCTTGAGAGAGCTGTGTATTTTGTTAAACTACCATTAATTTCAAATGATGATGGTTAGGTGATGCTCCCATATAGTATCATAAAACCAAAAATACACTGGCAGTTGGTGTACACACACGAAAATTAAGGGCGTACAGTGGTTGTTTTTTACACGTATAGTATTGATTAGTGTTCCCACTGATGTAATGTGCTCCACTTGTGATCTGCCATCCATTAAAGGATTAAATATATATTACGCATGTTGACAGTAGTAGTGGGAATATAATTGCTAGATTTAGTTCTTGTAGTTGTATTCTGTTATCCATTTTGATAGCCCAATCAGTGTCTGTATTACTAATAAAAATTACCTCTGAGGTTGTGTTTGTGAGTAGCCAGTTTAATGTGCCTTCAAGTATACATATTTTTCTTTCAGAAGAACATAGATGTTCAGTCGTTTGAAGAATTTGTGATTAATTATAGGCACTTTTATTATTCTTTGCTTATATTGTAAAGGGCATTGTTTATTAAAGAGGGAACATCTGATGTGTTTTTTGTAAGAGTAGCGACTTACCCCTCCTCCTCCTGTTTGGGAACAGTCTAGCCTGGGCATGTATACCACTTAGAGGGGAATTCCTCCTTTTTCATGTGGGGGATTTCAGACAAGTTTTTCTTACAAACAACTCTTTATTCAAGGAAATTGTGTGTTTGGTTTGTTGGTTTTATCATGTTTCTTTGAACATTTAACCCATAATCTGAAGTTTCTTCAGTTTGGAACTACTTTTTATGCATTTTATTTATTTAAGGCCCAAAGTCAGAAATACAAAGCTTGATCTAATACTGTTTTAGCTTTTCAATTCACTCTACTTTAATGAGCAACTCAAGAAAAAGATGCATGGAAAACAGGAAGGCTGCAACAGTTTTGGAAGTACTAGTTAAAGAAAACAAGAAAGGTAAAAATCATTTCTAGAACGTGCAGAATGAGATGCAAGTTCATAGCTTTAAAACTATTGGGTTTATTGAAAGTGCAGAGAGTGATAGAGAGATTGTTTTTCTCAAATACTGTATACTGTTAAGAGTTAGATCTGCATGTAGAAGTGCAAAAATTAGCTTCAGTAGGGTATTTTCCATTGCTGGTTGAATTAGTGGTGAAAACAACCTGAGGGTCAGTGTGTTAAAGGGAAATAATTGTGACAGGATTTTTTATCCAGTGGGTGACTCTTGAGCCCCCTCTGTCAGCCAGATGCCTCAACTTGCAAGTGCCACCCCACCAGATCCCAGTGATGTTCTTCATCTCACATTGCTGCAGTCCTTACACTTGGGTAGTCCGCTGTCCTCGGTCGGCCCGAATATCAAAGTATTAGGCTGACGTCGGTCAAGGCGCTTAAGACTGACATCAGGACGTCAGGGTACAAATGCGCATGACCGACGTCATATCCCCAGTCTTTTTTGCCGCATGGTCCAATGCAGAAGCAGCGTTGCAAGTGCCGTTCGGCGTTCTGAAATTTTTCAAATTCGGAGTTTCAGACAGAGTCAAAGTTGGCTAAGTACCCCGTTGGGAATATTTTAGTTTTTCTTGCCTCAGTGGTTTACGGATGTCAGAAAAAGTGAATAACTGTATTTCTTGTGGGAAGCAGATACCATAGAGATTATCATACTTTGTGTATTCCTTGTTTGGGGCCTGAGCACGGCGTTGTTGGGTGTCGCTTTTGTGCTAGGTTTAATAAGCGCACTATTAGCGAAGGTTAGATTGTGCCAGGTTGGTCTTGAGCGGTGCAATTATAATATGCCGTCGGATGCTCCGGCCCGCTTCTTCGAAGCGCAGAGACAAAGCAGCTAAACCCGGCAAGAAGAGTCGTCCGTACCAGGCGCCGGTTCTTTGGAGGCGTCAGTGGAACGGTGGTTCCACGGGCTTCTCTGGAGTCCCAGGGGAGACTTTGATATTGCAGGATGTGGCCTCTCAGGAGGCAGGTCAGGCTGAAGGGGCTTCTCAGGTTACTGTACTCCCCTCCCTTCCCAGGGTGGTTAGGCCCTCTCCTTCTGTTTCCAAGGCTTCTCCCAGAGGCAGGCCAGGTTTAACTTCTGTTGGTGTCACTCCTAGTTCTTCAGGATCTGTGCCCAAGAAGCACATGCTCAAAATGGCAGAAGATTTAATTACTTTGATTAGAGGTTCTTTGCCCCCTCCTGATAAGAGGCCTAGGGTGGAACCAGAGTTGGGGAGTTTTGAGCAGGTTTCGATGTTTCAGAGTCTTGACTGAAGACTTGCAGGAGTATTCTCCTTATTCTGATTCTGATGTGGATGATTCTACTCCTTCTGCTTCTCCTCCAGAGGATTTTTCTTTTTCAGAGACTCTTCATTCTATGAGGGAACATTTTAAGTGGGAAGGTCAGGACTTCTCTGATTCCAGGAAAAGGCTTAGGGAATTCTTGCTTTTACCCCAGCATAGGCCTTTAGCTATTCCTCCTGTTCTGGATGTTGTGGAAGATGTGTTTGCAGAGGCTTCACTTAATCCTGATTCTTTGCCTCCTGCTCCTGTTAAACCGGACAGGTATTACAGGGTGCCTGAAGCTCATAAATATCTGTATAAGAGTCCTAGGGCAGACCCAGAAACAGTTAGTCAGGGACCTAAGGGTGTCAAGGCCTCTGTGGTAAAAATCCGGTTCCTCCAGATAAAGAGGCCAGAGCTTTGGATAGATGGGGAAAGAAAGTCTATACTTCTTCCACCTTAGCTATGAGGGCTTTGAATTGCCAGTTTCACATGTTGAAATATCAAAACTATCTTCTTTCTCAATTGAAGTCTAAGGTAGATGCTCTGGCGGAAGGCATTGAGTGTAAAGAATTACAAGATTTGGTACATGTTTCTGAACAGGTAGGTAAGCATTCTTTACAATGTGGATTTGATGCTGTACAGGCCTCGTCTAGGGTGGCTGCCCCTGGGTCAGTTCTTCGCAGGCACGCCTGGCTGAGGGATCAGAACTTATCTGACCATGTTAAAACAAGGATTTTAGATGCTCCTTTACAGTCTGATGTATTGTTTGGTTCACCTGTGGAGGCAGTTTTAAAGAAAATGGAAGACAAGGCTAAATCTATGCAGACTGTTAAAGATTTTTTGCAAGTTCAGCCTCCGAAGTTTAGTAGGAATTGGCCTGCTAAGGGGTGGACTTACCCTTCTTATGATTCTCAGTCTAGGGGAAGATCTAGACGTGGTAGGGGTAGAGCTCAGGGTTCTTTCAGACCTAGAATAGGGAGTTCACCTGCTCAGTCTTCGGGTGAGGGCAGGGGCCAGTCCTTTCGTAAACAGGCCCAATGACCTACCTTTTCAGCTGCCAGAGCCTTCTTGTCTGGCAGCACCTTTGGGAGGAAGGTTGGCACTTTTCAAAGAAAATTGGAGTTTAATTACCCAGGACAAATGGGTATTGGATATTATACACCAAGGTTACAGGTTTTATTTCCATACATTGCCTCCTTTCAAGGGCATGCCAGACGTTCCTCCTCAGCAAAGAATAGAGGCTCACAAACAAATTTCTCTGCTGCTGCAACTAGGGGCCATACAGCCGGTCCCTCTGCCAGAAGTAGGCCTAGGATTTTATTCTCGCCTGTTCCTAGTACCAAAGAAGGGGAACACGTGGAGACCAATTTTGGATTTATCTATCCTCAACACTTATCTGGACATTCCCAAGTTCAAAATGTTGACGTTACAACAGCTTTTACCTCTGCTGGGCAAAGATCACTGGATGGTGACTCTGGATCTCAAGGAAGCTTACCTTCATGTTCCTATCAGGCTAAGTTGCAGGAAGTATCTGCGTTTTCGAGCTGGGACTTCTCATTATCAGTTCTCTGCATTGCCCTTTGGCTTATCTACTGCGCCCAGAGTGTTCACAAGGGTTCTGGCTCCAGTGATAGCTTTCTTCAGGCTAAAAGGAATACAGATCTATCCTTATTTGGACGATTGCCTGATTCTGGGCAAAGCAAGGGACGAGCTTCTTCATCATTTACAATATGTGATAGCAGTGCTAAGATGCCTGGGGTATTCTGTGAACGAAATAAAGTCCAGTCTAGTACCCTCTCAGGACATGTGCTTTCTGGGTGTGAGACTGAATACAGCATCCCAGATGGCTTTTTGACCCCGGACAAACAAAAGAATCTTTCCCTTTACTTCCATCAATTGTCTCATCAGTCCAGGCTGACTGCAAGGACAGTCCTTCAAGCCTTGGGGTTCATGGCATCTTGTATTCTGGTGCTTCCCAATGCCAAACTGCATATGAGGAAGCTACAATGGTATCTCAAAAATGTATGGACACAGCACTGCCAAGATATGGGCACTGTCATTCAGATAATACCTTGCATTCAAAAGGAATTTTTGTGGTGGGCTCAGGAATGTCACCTAAACAAGGGACTCTCTGTGACCCGGCCAGAGGCGAGTCAGATTCTAACGACAGATGCCTCAGACAAAGCTTGGGGAGCTCATCTAAATGGAAAGTGGGTACAAGACACGTGGCCTGCCAGACTACAACATCTACATATCAACTTAAAGGAGATGTTAGCAGTCCAATTTGCATTAATGGCTTTCAAGGATTTACTTCTTCCAGGGCAGGTGTTGGTTCTAACAGACAACACAACTGTCATGTGGTACATCAACAAGCAAGGGGGAACACATTCTTATCCTCTATGCAGGCAAGCAATGATTTTGTGGGAGACTGCTCTCAGTTTACAGCTCAATCTTCAGGCAAGGTTTCTGCCGGAGCACAGAACTCCTTAGCAGATGTGTTGAGCAGGCGAATTATGGATCCCCACAGTGGAAATTGGATCCTCATGTGTTTCAGAAATTGACAGTGTCATGGGAACTCCAGACATAGATCTGTTCGCTTCTCCACTAAACTACCAGCTGCCAAAGTTTTGCACAAAAGGTTTCATCCCACAGCTTGGAAAGTGGATGCTCTTTCTTTCAATTGGAGCAATCTTCATGTGTATGCCTTTCCACCTCTGCCTCTCCTCCCAAAGGTACTCCTAAAGGTCAGACAGGACAAGCCAAAGATGATTCTAATAGCTCCAGATTGGCCTCGACAGCACTGGTACCCATTACTGAGAAGTCTGGTTGGAGCCTCCATGGCCTTTGCCTTGATTCCACACCTGCTGTCTCAAGAGAACAGTCATTTACTCAATGTCAAACTTCACTCTCTTCACCTAACAGCCTGGCATATTCTGTTTTAAACCCTGGAGGGTCTCAGCTTCCGCAGCAAGTTTTGAATGTTATTTTGGAGGCCAGAAGGCCTAGTACAAGGAAAGTATCGCAGATAAATGGAAGAGATTTTTATTTTGGAGTGCAGCAAAGGAATTTGATGTTGCTAAGCCTAATTTAAGTGTGGCTCTTCAATATCTTGCTGAGTTACTGGACAAAGGTTTGTCCTTCTCTTCTATTAAGATTCATGCTGCAGCAATTTCTGCTCACTATGACTGTGACCCACCATTGTTTTCTCATCCTTTGTTTAAGCAATTCCTCAGAGGGGCAAAGAATATAAGACCCCCGCGTAGAGCTCCTACTCCTGCTTGGGATCTCAATTTTGTGTTTGAGAAACTCACTCTACAACCTTTTGAGCCTGCAGCTACTGCCGAGTTGAAATACTTATCATGGAAGACTGCTTTTTTGTTGGCCATTACCTCTGCGAGAAGGGTTTCTGAATTACAGGCCCTTATGGCAGTTGAGCCTTTCTTAATTTTCCATAAGGATAGGGTATCTTTACGTACTAATCCTTCCTTTATGCCTAAGGTGGTTTCTAGTGTGGCTTTAAACCAAACTATTCATTTGCCTCCTTTTATGCAAACCCCAAAATAAAGGGAAAAGATTTTGCACACTTTGGATATACACAGGCAGTTGCGATATTATTTGAGCAGAACTAAAGGGTTCAGGCAGTCTCAGCAGTTGTTTGTTTCTTTTGCTTTGGGTTCTCAGGGCAAGCCTGTGTCAAAACAAACTATTTCTAAGTGGATTGGGTTTTGTATTGCTTTCTGTTATTCCCATCATGGTAAGGAGGTTCCAGCTGGGATTAGGCCCCATTCCACTAGAGCTACTGCCACTTCTACAGCTTTTTTAAGGGGGGTGGCAACTAAAGATATTTTGGAGGCAGCTACTTGGAGTTCAGTGCATACTTTCTCTAAGCATTACCACCTTCCACTTTACTCTAAATCTAGGGCTGGGTTTGCCACTGCTATTTTACAGGGCATTTTGGCAGCTCCTACTGCTTTATAGTTTGCCATCCTCCCTTACCTCTGCTTTGGGATTCTACCCAAGTGTAAGGACTGCAGCAATGTGAGATGAAGAACATAGTACAGTTTTGTACCTACCATAAATGTAGATGTTCGAAGATCCACATTGCTGCAGTCCAATTTACCCTCCCTCCTTTCCCTCTGTTGTTAGAGGCGGTTGTGTGGTTTGGGTTGTAAATATTGTGCATATTGTAAATATATATATATTGTTCATATGTTTAGTGCAAGGGTGGTTGGTTGTTTTTTGCTGTCTTTTGGTTTTGACCTTTCTGTTTAGGGTCTTCTGACATCTGGGGCAAGAAAAGACTGAGGATATGACGTCGGTCATGCGCATTTGTACCCTGACGTCCTGATGTCAGTCTTAAGCGCCTTGACCGACGTCAGCCTAATACTTTGATATTCGGGCCGACCGAGGACAGCGGACTACCCAAGTGTAAGGACTGCAGCAATGTGGATCTTCGAACATCTACATTTATGGTAGGTACAAAACTGTACTTTTCCATGCCAGGGGGATCTCCTTTCTGGATTTCCTCATGTAGGCTCCAAGGGCTAGATTCCTCGGCAGACAAGAAGGTAAGATGAGATGTTCATCGTGTTTCACTGTTGCAGTCATTACTCTTGGGTTATCCTGCTGGCAGGCTACCCGCAGTCGGCCTGAATTACAAAGTCCTGGTCCAGCGTCTGTTGCTTTCGCCTCTTCCCTGACGTCAGTGCGCCAGGGGTATAAAAGATGCAGCCAACGCCATTTTCTTCAGTCTTTCTTGCTGCGCGGTGCCCGAAGCAAAAGCAGTTCGCAAGTGCCGGTCGGCCGACTCCTGAGATTTTCGAAATCGAATTTCAGATCCGAAGTCTTCATTAAAGCTAAGTAACCCATTGGGGAAACTTTTTTCTTGCTCCAGACCGATGTCAGAAAAAGTTAACAATTGCATTTCTTGTGGGAAGCAAATACCTCATATGGATTTTCACTCTTACTGTATTCCTTGCCTAGGCCCTGACCACGACATTGCTTGTTGTCGGTTTTGTGCTAGATTTAACCAACACACTATAAAGCGTCGGTACGATTTTGCCTTTCATTACTTAGGCTGAAGATTCAATTATACTATGCCATCGGAGCAACCGACCGGAATTTCTAAAAAACGCAAGGATAAAGACAAGGACAGGCATCCGAGGTCCAAAACCGATGATGAGGCTTGTGCTAAGCTTGTCAGTTCGCCGGTTCTAAGTGAGGCGCTTTCACAGCCCCTGACGCCCACCACCTTAGACCCACAGGCCGCTTCCGACTCCCACGTGGAGCCGACTGGGCCACTGGAAACTCAAGGTATTGGATCCTCGGATTATTCCCTCAGATGGGTCCGGAGCCGCTGTGCAGGCATCGGCTTCTGAGGGTGTTTTCAGACCAACTCAGTTATATGTAAAGCCATCTTCAGCTTCCAAGCCAAAGACTAAAGCAGCTCTAAAGACAAAGAAACAAGTACAGCATTCTCCAGGACAGGCTTCCATGCCTAAAAAACAAATGCTTAAAATGGCCGAAGACCTTATTACTTTGATCAGGGCTTCCCATCCCCCTCCTGATAAGAGGTCTAGGCAAGAGACAGAATATGAATCTTCAGATCAGGTTTCCGTTTCCTCTGATTCCTCCTCTGATCAGGAATACTCTCTTCCTCCCTATGAGGATTCTGATGCTGAAGAATCTATTCCTTCATCTTCTCCTCCAGAAGATTTCTTCTTTGGGGAAACCCTGCATACCATGAGGGAGCACTTTCGTTGGGAGAGCCAGGATTAATCAGAATCTAAGAAAAGGCTCAGAGATTTTCTTTTACTTCCACAGCACAGGTCCCTTGCTATTCCCCCTGTTCTGGACATTGTAGATGATGTTTTTTTCAGAGTCCGGCCTGTCTCCAGACACTATACCCCCTGCACCGGTTAAGCCAGACAGATACTACAGGGTCCCAGACTCCCATAAATTTCTTTATAAAAACCCTGCTGCTGACCCAGAAACCATATCTCAGGGTCCTAAGGGAGTCAAAGCTTCCACTGCTAAAAACCCTGTCCGCTCTGATAGGGATTCAAGGGCACTGGACAGATGGGGGAAAAGTTTACACTTCTGCTACTTTGGCTGTAAGGGCTTTAAATTGTCAATTTCATATGCTTAAATATCAGCAATACCTAATGTCACTACTAAAACAGAAAATGTTGACTAACTCTGAATGTCCTAAAAACAAGGAAATACAGGATTTATTGCATGCAGCTGAACAAGTGGGGAAACATACTTTGCAATGTGGTTTTGATTCTTTGGAGGCCTCTTGTAGGGCCGCTGTAATGGGTTCTGTGATTAAGAGGCATGCTTGGTTAAAAGAACAGAATCTGCCTGATCATGTTAAAGCAAAATTATTAGATGCTCCATTACAGCATGATACTTTGTTTGGTGTTATGGCCGAAGAGGTGTTGAAGAAAATTGAGGACAAAGCGAAATCTATGCAGACAGTTAAGGATTTTTTACAGGTACAGCCACCTAGATTTAGCAGGAACTGGCCTTCTAAAAAGTGGTCCTTTCCAGTGTCAGACAGGCCCACAAAGAGGTAGGTACAGATGCCCTAGAGGCAGATCCCAGCCCAAGGCTCATACAGGCCTAAGCTCTACCTCCAAAAGAGGAGAGGACAAATCTCAACCTTACAGGAAACAGTTCCAATGACTTTCCTCTACCAGTACCAAGCACCTACCTTTTACAAGCTCCCTTAGGGGAAATACTGGAATTTTTTTCACAAAACTGGCACATGATCACCCAGGACAAATGGGTCTTGAATATAGTGTCTCAGGGCTACAGGTTCCACTTTCACACCCTGCCAAAGGCAAGAGGCATGCCAGACCTGCCACACAATCAATGGGCAGAGGCACAAAAGCAAGTTTCATCCCTCATGGACATGGGGGCCATTCAGCGAGTACCACTACAGGAGCAGGGACAAGGATTTTACTCACGACTTTTCCTGGTACCCAGAAAGGACAAAGCCTGGAGACCAATACTGGACCTGTCTATTCTAAACACTTTTCTGGACATTCCAAAATTCAAAATGTTGACCCTGCAGCAGCTTCTGCCCATGTTGGGTAAGAAGGCTTGGCTTGTAACTTTGGATCTAAAAGAGGCATACCTGCATGTCCCAATCAGACAATCTTGCAGAAGATACCTCAGATTCATAGCTGGATCAATGCACTACCAATTCTCTGCACTGCCCTTTGGCTTACCTACTGTGCCCAGGGTCTTCACAAAATGCCTGGCACCAGCAATTGCTTTCTGCAGACAGAGGAATTCAAATATATCCCTACTTGGACGACTGCCTCATTCAAGCAGAGAACAAGGACATTTTACTAAAACATCTGGCATTTGTAAAAAGATTACTAATTTGACTAGGGTACACAGTAAACGAAAATAAATCAAAACTAGTACCCTCTCGAGATAATATTCTTGGGTGCAAGCTTAAATACAACTGCCCAGATGGCTTATTTCATGCTAGACAAACAAAGGCAGCTGACTTCGTACTTCGAAATGTTGGCAACAAAAACCTAGTTATCTGCAAGAAAAATTCTGTAGGCTTTGGGCTTCATGGCATCCTGCATTCTGTTAATTCCATATGTAAGACTGCATATGAGGAAACTACAATGGTATGTAAAAAGTGTTTGGACTCAACATTGCCACAGCCTGGAAAAACCAATTACACTCATTCCCTGCCTGCAACAGTAGTTTTGATGGTGGGCTCAGGCCTGTCACCACAACAAGGGACAGCCTTTCACTTTACCCACTTCCAGGTAGACAATAACAACATATGCGTCAGTTTATGCCTGGGGGACCCACATGGCAGTAAAATGTATTCAGGGCACATGGCCCACAAGCCAAATGCATCTTCATATCAATCTAAAAGAAATGCTAGCTGTACAAAATGCTCTGACACCTTTCAAGGATCTCCTTCATCCAGGACAACTGCTGATAAAGATGGACAATTCTACAGTTATGTGGTATAT
The DNA here is from genome assembly GCF_019279795.1 of Protopterus annectens. Classification (NCBI taxonomy): domain Eukaryota; kingdom Metazoa; phylum Chordata; order Ceratodontiformes; family Protopteridae; genus Protopterus; species Protopterus annectens. Next base: position 769,458,082 of record NC_056745.1, on the reverse strand, counting down.
AAACAAGCAGGGAGGCACGCATTCCTACACCCTTTGCAGACAAGCCATGATTTTGTGGAACATAACACTGACTTATCAAGTACACCTGCAAACTCAATTCCTGCCAGGAAAGACAAACACTCTGGCAGACGAACTAAGCAGAAACCTCATAGATGCTCACGAGTGGAAACTAGATCCACAAATCTTCAGCATAATAACAAGGAAATGGGGACGCCCGGACATAGATTTATTTGTCTCCCCTCACAACTGCCAACTACAGAGATTCTGCACAAGGACTTATCACTCACAAGCATGGAAAGTGGATGCTCTATAATTCAGCTGGAAAAACCTTACAAGTATATGCCTTTCCTCCACTACCTCTCCTCCCCAAGGTACTCCTAAAGGTCAGACAAGAGAAGCCAAAAATGATCCTGATTGCCCCAGACTGGCCACGCCAGCACTGATACCCAGTCCTAAAGAGCTTGTCTCAAGGCCCAGCCTGGACATTGCCTCAAATTCCTCATTTACTGACCCAACAGAACAATTAGATACTGCACAGCCACTCAAAACTCTAAATCTGACTGCATGGCGAATAATGTAACCATTCAGAACACACCTCTCTCCAAAGCAGTTATGTATGTTATTCAGGAGTTCCAGCACCAGAAAATCATATGCAGAAAAGTGGAAGAGATTCTGTGCTTGGAACCAGGCACAAGGAATTGACATGCTTGTACCAAATATTCCTCAGATTTTACAATACTTAACTGAGATGTTGGAGAAAGACCTATCCTTTTCATCGATTAAAATTCATGCCTCTGCCATTTCAGCTCATTACAATACAGACCCACCTATTTTTCACATCCTCTACTAAGGCAGTACCTCAGAGGGGCCAAAAACATAAAACCCCCAAGAAAAGCACCAGTACCTGCATGGGACCTCAATTTTGTCTTGGAAAAACTCACACTGCCTCCTTTTGAGCCAGCTAATACAGCTGAGATAAAATTCTTATCATGGAAAACAGCTCTGCTCTTAGCAATAACTTCAGCAAGAAGAGTCTCAGAGTTACAGGCACTAATGGCGGTTGAACCTTTTATAATTTTCCATCCGGACAGGGTTTCTCTGAGGACAAACCCAACATTTATGCCTAAGGTAGTATCCAGTGTGGCTGTTAATCAAACAATTCATTTGCCTACCTTTTACCTGAACCCACAGAATAAGGGAGAGAGACTTCTACATTCTTAGGTTCATAGGTTCGTACTAGGCTATCTGCCCTAGGGCATTTATAAGCCTAGCCAGAGTGTGTGTGGCTTTCACCACCCCTTAGGATGAGACTACTACGCCCATTTAGGGTTTAGTTTACTATACCTCTGTCTAGTAGTGACACAGAGATGACCCCTGGGGTAAACCTACGATCTCCCATCCACTCGTCAAGATTTCTCTTGAATAGAGTCAGCGAGGGGCTCTGCCTGACATGGACAGGGATTCTGTTCCAGAGTGTAGGGAGCCTCTGGGTTATGAATCTGTCCCTCCAGCACGTCCTATTTATTTCTGTGTTGAGGTTTAAGTCTCTTGCTCTCGTGGCTCTGATGGATTTGGATTTTCTGAGGTGGAGCATGTCCATTAATTCCGGATTGGACATGGCCTTGTACGTCAGGCACAGATCACCTCTGAGTAGGCGGTATGCGACTGAATAGAGCTGGAGTTTTTTGTCGGGCAGCATATGACATATGTTTAAGACCCTTTATCCTCTTGATGAGGAACTTTTGGGGTCTTTCCAACTGCTGCAGTTGTCGGGTAAGATACATCCTAAATGGGGCATTGTACTCAATCATTGGCCTGATAAGAGACGAGTACAGGGGCACAATGACCTCTCTTGATCTAGATGTGAAACCCTTCATGATAAGGTGGGCAATATAGAAGGTCTTCCTAACCACTTTGGCAATGTGAGTGTCAAATGAGAGGTTACTGTCAACCTGGGTCCCTGATTACCTCTTCCGTACTTAATGGATTACCACCTGTGTGGTAATTTGTGGGTACCTTGTTTTTCCCAAAGGGTATGACTATACATTTTTTGGCGTTCAGCTTAAGGCCATGGCTCTGTCACCAATTATCCATTTCTGTGAGGCCTCTCTGAAGGATGTTTGTGTCTGCTGGAGTATCAATTATGGCGCCCAGTTTGCAGTCATTTGCGAACTTTGTCAGCCACAATCCTTCTATGTTTACCTGTACCTCGGAAAAGTAAATGCCGAACAAGAGGGGTCCCAGGACTGAGCCCTGTGGGACACCGCTTGTGACTGGCTTAGACTCTGACATAGCTCCAGCAACTCTGACCCTGTGGGTTCTGTCCTTGAGCCAGTTTGCAACCCATCTTGTGACATATGGGTTTACATTTAAGCTGGTGAGTTTGTCTATGATGCCCGAGTGGGGTATTGTGTCAAAGGCTTTTGCAAGGTCAAGGTAGGCTGTGTGAACTGCCTTACCCTCATCAGTGGCCTTTGTGACTGTTTCAAAAAAGTCGACCAAGTTCAAAAGGCAGGATCTGCCCTTGACAAAGCCAAATTGGGTAGGATCCAATGTCTGTAGGTCCCCAATGTCTTTGTTTATGAGTTCCATAATGATCCTCTCCATAGCTTTGCAGACCAGGCTCGTCAAGCTTATGGGGCGGTAATTTCCAGGGTCTGTAGAAGCACCGCCTTTGTGAAGTGGGACCACTGTTGCCGTACGCCACTCTTTGGGTACGTATCCTGTAGTAAGGCTAAGATTAAACAGCAGCCTTTTGTGTGGGTTTAGTTCCTCTTGGAGTTCATGTAGCACACAGCCCGGGACACCGTCCGGTCCCATTGATGCTGTGTTTTTAGCTTTAGAGAGGGCGGCTCTCACCTGGGCATCTGAGATGTTAGGGAGGCTACACACTGCTGGGATGGTTATTTCTCCTTTTGGGAGGAATTTGCACTGAACCTGTCTGCCAGAATGTTGGCAATGTCAGTGGGTTCAGTGTATTTTGTGTCATTTTGGACTAACTCTGAGCATATCTGGGAGTTTCCATCCAGGTTTCTAACAAAGCTAAAGAAGGCCTTGTGATTGTCTTTTGTGTCTTTTGCGATTTTTCTCTCAAAGTTGGCCTTGGATGATTTTATGAGTGATCGTAGTTTTTTGCTAGTACTGATCAGAGATGCCTTCCCTTTTAGGGATTTTGCTCTGTCATGTAGTAGCTTCCTCCTCCTGTTGTAAAGTTTGTTTATGGCTGGGGTCCACCAGACTGGGCGCCTGCCTTTGGGGGAATGGGCCTTGGTTTTATTTGGGATTGCATGATCCATGCATTCTTGAAAGTGCCCGTAGAAGGCATTTGTAAAGGATTCAGCAGTGTGGGTTGTGGTTTCCACTGGCCCAGGGGCCTTGAAGGATACCACTTCAGTCTTAAGAAGTGTGAAGTTGGCTTTTGAGAAGTTCTTCACTGTGGTCTTTTGTGCAGGGGGTGGGGGCGGGATGTGGATTTCCAGTGAGATTAATTTATGGTCTGATCTTACCAAAGAGGGATATACTTCCGGTGTGGAGCATTTTGTCCCTATGTTTGTGATGATCAGGTCTAGTATATTTTCTCCTCTTGTGGGAATGGTGACTAGTTGTTCCATCGCATTTGAGTTTATGAATTCTAGGAACCTTTGGGCTAGGGTGTTGGGGCTTGAATAATGTTCCCAGTCTATGTTTGGGTAATTGAACTCTCCCAATATGATGGTATTTGGAGAGACATTCATACTCTCCAGTGTCTTCAGGAAGGCTGTGTGGGGTTCCTGAGTTTGAGAGGGTGGTCTGTAGCATGCTACAAACTGTAAGGCAGTTTTGCCTATGGTTAGTTGCACCTGGATGGTCTCTGATGCTTCGTGCATTGCCACTAACCTGGAGGTGTGGGTATCTTTGATGAATATGTATACTCCCCTCCTTTTGTGGTTCAGTCCAAGTTTTGGGTCGGAAAGCATGATATGAGGTAAAACCTGATAGTGCTGGGGTGCTCTCAGGAGCCTTGAACCAGGTTTCAGTCACTGCACAGACATCGATGTTCTCCATACTGAGGAGGGCTTGAGGCGTGCATCTTGAGGTTTAGACTTCTGGCATTGAGCAGCATTACCCTTAGTTTTTTCCACTTGTGTTTTCTAGGGAGGTAGGTTTGTCATTTGAGCCTTGCCTAAAAAGGCACTATGGGGTGGCAAGAGCCTTGGCCAATATCCGGAAGCCCAGGGGTGACAGGTGCAAGCCATCCCTTGCGAAGCAGCGTGGCTTGTCAAGCATGTCATCCCAAGCAGACAGACATTGGATCCCCTTAGAATGACACCAGTAATTAAGCCAATTGTTAAAACTGATCATTTTGTCTTTGTACTGTGGCATCATTCTTGGTGAGGGTAAGATGCTGCTTAGGGTCAGGGTCTTACCGGCCTGGGCTACATAATCAGAGAGCTCCTCTGTCTCTTTTCATGTAGTCCAGGGAGGTACGTCTCAGGTCGTTCACACCGGCATGTACAATGACTGAGTCATATTTGTACGTGCTGTAGAGTGACCTGAGTGCTTGTGTTATGTGGCGGATTCTAGCTCCCGACAGGCAGCTTACTGTGACCTTTTCCTTGCTCAGTCTGGTGAGCGGGACGTCAGTGTGTCTGACTATGGAGTCACCTATTACAAGTGTGTCTGGCATGTTGTTTGGCCTTAAGGACTGTGACTGTTTAGCATGCTGACTTTGTGAACTATGTGTTGAATGTGCTATGTCTTGAGGTGACGGTTGCTTGGGTGTCTGCTTTGGAGGCCTCTGTTGTTTTGCTAGATTTTTAATCAGTGCCTCCGAGTATGTTTTTTTGTGTTTATTTGTTTGGTTTGCAGTTGTGATAGTTCTATGTGAGACTGGGTTTGTGGTGTGTGTGGTTACCTTCTCCTCCTGACTGGTCTTGCCAGTACTGAATTGAGAGAGCTCAGCCTCCAGTTTGGCTGTATAGTTGCATCTCTCGCATATATTTGTATTTGTTGGGAGGAGGAGAGGGTTGTCTGTGTACATGAGGCAATTGTAACATTGCCTCAAGATTCCCAGATTCACCAGCTGAACAGGAGAGGACGCCAGCAACTGACCCTTCGACATGCTAGAAATAGTGAAAAAGATTGCTGTGTAACTGAGTCAGAAAGGACCTATAGGGAAATGGGTACTCAAGGGAATTTAGGTGAATGGAGGACACTACGAGGAGCTGTGCTGAGTCTTTTACAAGTGAAAAAGCGCGCAAAAACGGGCTTTATAGCAGGGGGTGAAAAGAGCCAGGAATTGACCCAAAATGGGCAATAAACTACAAGTTGCTGGGCTGGAACCAATCCTCTAGGGACAAATAGGTTGTTTAGTGCTCCACACTCCCACTGGTGAACAAAGAGCTTCCTCTTATCCAAATAAGGATATGGATAGCACAGGAACTAAGGCAAAGCCCAGAGATCAGCAAAATCTGAAGACTGGACTATTCTAGTTCAGAAAAGCAGGAAAACAAGGATTTTTTTTTTTTTTTTTTTTTTACAGAGAAAGGAGAAAAAGATACAGTAGCAAACAGTAAATGCTATAAAACGGCTAGCGCACTTGAGTGTGTTAGCCTAACAATTAAATTAAACAAAAATAACTTTTTAAAGTGCTAACAGTTTAAAATCTACACAGGTACAGTAAAACAATATGCAGAGCTGTTTTTTAGGCGAAATGCAGTCGAGATGCAGTAATTAAAGCGAAAGCCAGAAAAAAATACTTAAAAATCCAAGAAAGTCACTCTTTCACAGTCTGCTGCTTGTAGAACTCTGCAGGACACTGCGAGGAGCTGTGCTGAGTCTTTTACAAGTGAAAAGGCGTGCAAAAACGGGCTTTATAGCAGGGGGTTGAAAAGAGCCAGGAAGTGACCCAAAATGGCCAGTAAACTACAAGTTGCTGGGCTGGAACCACTCCTCTAGGGACAAATAGGTTGCTCAGTGCTCCCCACTCCCACTGGTGAACAAAGAAGCTTCCTCTCATCCAAATAAGGATATGGAAAGCACAGGAACTAAGACAAAGCCCAGAGATCAGCAAAATCTGAAGACTGGACTATTCTAGTTCAGAAAAGTGGGAAAACAAGGATATTTTTTTTTTTTTTTTTTTTACAGAGACAGAAGAAAAAGATACAGTAGCAAACAGTAAATGCTATAAAATGGCTAGCGCACTTGAGTGTGTTAGCCTAACTGTTAAATTAAACAAAAATAACTTTTTAAAGTGCTAACAGTTTAAAATCTACACAGGTACAGTAAAACAATATGCAGAGCTGTTTTTAGGCGAAATGCAGTCGAGATGCAGTAATTAAAGCGAAAGCCAGAAAAAAATACTTAAAAATCCAGGAAAGTCACACTCTCACTCTCTGCTGCTTGCTTGGACATACACAGACAGCTACGCTTCTACTTGGACAAAACTAAAGTTTTCAGAAAATCTGAGCAACTCTTAGTGGCATATGCTGCAGGATCTCAAGGAAAAGCAATCTCAAATCAGACAATTTCCAAATGGATAGCCCACTGCATTCGCTTCTGCTATTCTCAACATGGCAAATCAGTGCCCAAGGGCATCAGGCCACACTCAACCAGAGCAGCAGCTACTTCAGCAGCCTTCCTCAGAGGAGTACCAACTAAGGACATTTTGGAGGCTGCAACTTGGTCTTCAGTACACACTTTTACAAAGCACTACCACTTACCTCTTTACTCTAAATCCAGAGCAGGCTTCACCACTGCAGTTCTGCAAGGCCCGATAGCCACTCCTAATTCTATTTAGGCCCAGCCACCCAACCTCAGCTTTGGGATTCAACCCAAGAGTAATGACTGCAACAGTGAAACACGATGAACATAGTACAGTTGTGTACCTACCATAAATGTAGATGTTCGAGTGCATTCACTGTTGCAGTCCAGGTTACCCTTTCACCACCCCCCTTTCATTGCTGGGACTTATCTGTACTTCTCTATTCTATACAACCTATGTGGTGTATTTGCTTGTAGATGAAGGTATTATGTTAGTGCATGCTTTTTTATAAGCAGAATTTTAGCCTACCCTTTTGGGGGCACCTGACATCTGGGGCAAGAAAAACTGAAGAAAATGGCATTGGCTGCATCTTTTATACCCCTGGCACACTGACGTCAGGGAAGAGGCGACAGCAACTGACGCCGGACCAGGACTTTGGAATTCAGGTCGACTGCGGGTAGGTTGCCAGCAGGATAACCCAAAAGTAATGACTGCAACAGTGAATACACTCGAACATCTACATTTTTGGTAGGTACACAACTGTACTTTCTGTACATACCTCTCAACCTCTTAGAGCAAGAAATCTGGACAAAGCCTAAAATAATTGGGGAACAAAAGCTCAAAAACAGACAGATTTTAAACATTGCTCTTAAAAACATAGAAAGTTGCTGGAATAAAAAGTTTTGTATTAGCATGAATGTTCTGAAGGATATGAAGTCTGACACTGAAACTTCTTTCATTATTTAGTAACTTCAGTCCCCAACGATTTTCCAGAAAACCATAAATTTTATGAGGAACTGACCAAAAACTATAAGGAAAATGTGGACATTCTGCCAAAATCTGGACAGTTTAAAGGTATGGTTCTGCAGATAAGTCATCATTTGTCTGATGAGACTTTTAATCTGCTTGTTTAACTTCCTGTCTCCTTGTAGAGAAGGTTAGACTGTGAGATAGCCATGTTGAGATTGTATCCTGTCCACAGCTGTCATGTAGTTTGCGATGTGACAACCAGCACTATCCATCCCACAAGAATAGGTACATCCCTCTCTCACGTCCCTAAGCCACTGATTGAATTAAAGTTGCCTGGACTGTAGTCATAGTATTATACTTGTAGGTAACAGTAGCTACCTACAGTTTAATCAGGGATACTGGGAGGAGGGTGTACATTTTTTTTCCCTAGTCTCTTAATATTGCAAAAGTTCAAACTGCTTGACATGAAATTTATTAAGTATTTTAGCAAATTATTACTGCTGTAATGTTTTGAGTCATGGTGGTAAAAAGTAGACTTTTCCCAATCTAAGACTTGGTCTGAAGTAATGTAAGAGTAGTGTAAGTTGACTTTGTTAAATGATTTGTTAAAAGAGAAGTTGTGGTCTTAATCAGAGAATCAAAACTATAATATTGTCGTTGATGTTTGGAGGCTAGTTCTTTAAATTGGCTTAAAGAATACTTTTAATGAATAATCATAGTAGTCCCATATACCATGCTTCTAGGGGTCATCATAGACGAACATGTCACTTTCGACCAGCATATTAACACGAACATAAAAAAAAAATATCAGGAACTACGCATCCTGTACAGGCACAAACACTTCCTCACCTAAGCAGCAAGATTATCCCTTGCCTCTTCCTTTCTACTTCCTTCCTTGCTCTATGGTACACCTCTCCTTATTAATATACAGTCCTCTCTTAAATTCAAACTGGACTCATGCTACAATAAAAGCACAAAATTTGTAACTAGCATCAAACACTCCTCCCACCACTGCTTATCACTCCAACATCTAAACTGGTTGGAACTCCCCCAGCATCTAACATACCTGCAACTAACAGCAGCTCGTAAGCTAATCTGTAAGCCTTTTAGCTGTCCTGCCCTCTCCTTTTTGTTCACCATGTATCACCTAAATAGACCTCTGCGATCTGTCTGTCAGATGCTCCTTAATGTAGCAAAACCTAATCTTTTCGCCGCTCAGATGTGTTACCGTATGCTATAGCAAAACTATGGAATGCTCTCCCTCCCTTCAATTAGGTCTACTAGCAACCCTTAATGCTTTAAGACTCAACTGAAACAACATCTTTTCTCCCATTGGCTATGTACATGTATCGGCTCTGACTGTAAACAAACCCAATATTCCTAGCCTTCCTACTGTTCCTCCCCATTTCACTTACGGCTCAGACTCTTCATATGTACATTCAGTCCTTCCAACTTACTAAGTCTAGCATGTACCTCCCAGCCACACATAATCTACTATATCATTTACACCTACCATATCGTCTATTCATTCTTGATGGCTGTATAACAGTAGCTGTAAGGCTATACCGTACTTTCATAATCTTTAATATGCTGCACTCCATCTTTCCCTCTCTACTGCAAAACTGCAATAGTGTATTGTTCACACATTCACTGTTATCCCATGTCATCAGTTGTATTCTTGTTTGGCTTGCATACTTAATAATAGTTATATAGATGTTAGATTATATCTGTTTTATTGTATTACCTATTCTGTAATGTGTCTGTAGCTTTGTCATGTTTGTTTTTGGAGCTTTTCTCTCAGGGCCTCTACTGAAAATGAGCTCATCCTGGCCCAGTAGACCTGCCAGTAAACAAATGCAAATAAGTAAATAAAATTTATACCCAGAATGTGGTTTCTTTTACGGGGAAATCCTTAAAATTGTTTTGCACTTTTTAACTGTCTTTACATTTCAGAAGTTTTAGTGTTGACAAAGAACTGGATTTGAATATTGGGCAGGCTCTGAAGAAACCTCCAGGAAAGGGATACAACTGAGCTGCTAATGCTGGCTTTGGCCCATTTTGAGTTATGGGTTGGTGTTGCAGAAGTGCCACCTGGAGTAAAGTCCAAAAGTGCATCTTTTCCATTTGTGACTGGAGATTGTGCCCACCCAAAGATTGAACAGTACCTGTGCTAGGAGCTACAGATGAGAGAAGGCTCACACACATACTAGTTAACAGTGCTAGCAGGCATAGCACCATGCTTTCCTACAGTCATGACTGGATGATGGCCACGACTCAAGCTCTCATGTCTTTCCCCATGGCACTGAAGGAACAAGTACATCTGTACGGTTTCTGTAGGAGGTGATATGGGCCAAGGAAAAAAATAAATTCTTCCATATTTTTACCTCCAGTTTAGTATCTCACATTTTTATGGTAACAAAGGCCAGCAAATCATAGCTGTGGAAGTTTACTGCAAGACTATGTAGTTTACGAATTAATTGCTTTTTTTATCCTTCTTACTTTGGTCACATTCATATGTTGAGTAATTGTTGAAGATCATATTTGCTGCTTTTTGCATTGATTATTTTGATCATTTATACAAATGTATTTTGTCTGTGAAGTATAGTAAATGTTTCTCAAATATGAGTATATGTTCCACATATATCTGTAGATGTATATGTATATATTTATGTGTATATACACGTGTGTGTGTGTGTGTGTATATATATATATATATATATATATATATATATATATATATCTATATCTATATATATGTGTGTGTGTGTGTGTACACACACACACACATATATATATATATATATATATATATATACACACACACACACACACACACACACACACACACACACACACATACAGTGCACATATACAAATGTATACATACATAAAAAGTGTATATTGGGGAAAGAAAAGTTTCTCTGCATTTATATATGATTAAAATGTATTTTCACAGTGATAGAATTGCTACCACTTTATTAAAAGCCTCTTGAAATAAGTGCTTCTTTGGTTTCAGAGTATCTCTGAGGAGGTTATATTCCCTTTGTTGTGTTACAAAGATGAAGATGAGGAGCTGTGGCAAGAAGACCCCTATGAGTACAGTCGAATGAAATTTGGTGTGGTATTTTCTAGCACTTTGATTCTTAAAACATTTATTCTGTAATGATCAACCTCTACAGTTGTAACTCTTGAATGTCTAATTAGATGGTATGTTCGAGTGGTACAATAATTAATGCAACAGAACTGTACAACCAAAGGGAATCCAGTGCCTGATGTTCATTCTGTTTTTTTTTGGATACTATGCATACTTTCTCATGCTGATCAGGTTATATAAAAAAAATAATATGCAGTCATTTTTGCTTAATAATTTTTCCTACTTTTTCCAAGTCATCATTTAAAAACCAGCAGTGACTTCTTGGCCTGTCATTCCGCATTCTACCTACCAGTGATGAACAAAGAGAAAAAATGTTAGAAGTAATATAAATAGAAGAAAAAGATGAGGATATATGTAAAGATTGGAGCTTGGTATAATGGTTAAGGTGTTTGACGCACAGACACAAGGTACAGTGTTTGAGTCTCACCTTTAGGAAGTTAATTTCTTAGACTTATAATGGCCTGTTAAGAAAGCTAGCCTAGTAATTATTTATGAACTTATGAAACCATGAATCTAAGGAAAAGGGAAAATTATAATTTTAGAGTGCATTCTGTAGATGTGAATAGTTTTAAGAATATAGTAAGAAAAATGGGACTTTTGGAGTGGTGTAATTCATGTGATGTAGATGTAATTATATTAGAAGACACAAGGGTTTTAACAAGTGAAGAAATATTATAAACAGAGAAACCATGGGAGAGGAAAGATAATATGGAGTTTGGGAGATGAGAGATGTTCTGGCATAGCCATATTCTGCAGAAATACAGTAAAGATATTAGATGTAGATTTAGCAAAAATGGAAAGATTTAACCATTGTTTAAAATGGAAAGAACAAGTATATATGATTATAACATTGTATGCTTATGTTAATCGTAAAGAAAGGGAACCTTTGTTTCATCAGGTTTTAGACTGTAGTGATAAATGTGAATATTATAATGTTAGAAGACTTTATGATTTAAGAGGCAAGTGCAAAAAGAAAGGAGATACAAGAAAAATGTTGAATATTATGAGATGTGGTAAGTTAAAACTTTGGGACAAAAATTCATGGATTTACAAAAGGGGAATCTACAGAACTGAAACTGTTTTATATTATCAGAAGGTTTAGTTATAGGAGAAGGGTAGTTGAAACAGGATGTTCTGATCATCTTGCAATATGATTATAGGTAGAGGAAAACAAGGAATATGTAAAATAGCCAAAGAAATAAAAAGGATAGATGAGAAAACATGGAATGAAGAAGGAAAGAAATTAGTAATGCAGTTATGGAAAGTAATATTACTATGAGAACATTTTATAAAAATTGGTCTGAATGGTTGATGATATTTAAGGAAAAATAAATTTTATAGTGACAGTATGATATGAGAAAATTAGAGAAAGAAAAATATAAAAGAACATGTAATGCATTGGAAGATGTAGAACATAATGATAGAAAGTACTTTGACAAAGAAAAATAAGTATATGAAAGAAATCAAGAAAAATACAAGAACTGCTGTATAAGCAAAGATATTTTTACAAGAAAAAGAGAAGTAGTATCAAATTACTTGAGATTAGTAAAGGAAGATGGTAGTGTAATGATAGAAATAGAAAGAACTTGGGAAATATTATGAATAGTTTAGTAAAATTTGTACAAGAAGAGTTTAAAGAAAAAAGAATGTAGTGATAAAAACTTGGAAAGTAAAAAAGTTAACAGAAAATGAGAATAGAGAGTTGGAAAATGAGATGTCTTTAAATGAGCAAGATAAAGTATTAGGACAAGTAAGTCTAGATTTGCTTGCAGGCCCAGATGGAGTAGGGTATGAAATGTATAAAAATTTAAGGGATTGGCAAAAATATATATATATTTAACATTTTGAATGAATGGTTAAATTAAGGTTTTGTGTATAAAGAATTATGTAGGGGAATACTTAAATTCAAATGGAGGAAGGAAGACAGAAGACGATTCAAAAACTAGAGACTGATAGTATTGAATAATAATGAGTATACGATCTTTATGAAAATAATACAAAAGAGAGTTGAAATTAAAATGGAAAATATTATGGAAGATAGCATATATAGTATAAAGTAGAATGGTTTTCAAGAATTATTAATGATAGTGAAATTCTGGATGATATAAACAGAAAAGAAGCAAAAGTCATGATAGGAGACCTTAGTAAGGCATTTGACACAATTGAACTTGAAATTTTATAGGCAGTAATGAAAGAATGTAATATAAGTGAGAATGTTAGGAAATCATGTATGTCAGCATATAGTAATAATAAAATAAAATGACTTGTAAATGGCTGGTTAAGCCAAGACGTACATATGAAGAGTAGTATAATACAGGGATGTCCAATGAGTTGTATGCACTTTGCATTAGTGATAAATGTGTTAGTAAGCTAAATAAATTGCACAATGAAGGAGGCAGGGTGCATAACACCTGAAGGATTAAGGATGCCAGTTCTGTTAACATGTGCAGATGACATCATTATAATTGCAAATAAAATTGATAAAATAATTAATAATCTGCATAAATGATTGTCTAGAGATGATATAGATGGCTTTAAAGAAAGAGAAAGGTTTAGGTGATGTAAAGTTTGGGGGCATATATTTTACAGTGAATGAAATTTCTGTGTTAGATATAAAATTTGGGAATAAAGCTGTTAGTAGACTTCCATTTAGAAAAAACATTAAAGAACGCTTATTTGATAAATTCAACACTGATGGGAAAAATAGCATAATTAGCAAGTGTGTTTATGTTGCCAACAGAATTTTAAAAGGAATTATTGCAGGTAATTTATTAATTTATATGGGGTTCTAGATTAAACTCAGTAAAAAGATATTTTAATTTAAATGAAGAAAAAGGTTACAGTTAATTAACCCAGTGGCATACACTGTTTCATTAAATTTGTACAAAGTGTTAAAGTGGGTAAATGAAAAAAGATAAGAGATTAGTAGTAAAATTGTATAAATACAAGTATGATACATTTTGGGGTATATTACAAAGGAGTAAAAGTGAAAACGAGTGTATAAATGAGGAAATATTGCCAAGAAAAATATGTTTGAGGAAAATAAAAATTGATGACATGGAAAAAGATAAAAAATTATGGCATAAGAATGAATTGACAAAACTTTACCATGTAAAATCATGGGAAAGTCTGACATAAAAAATAAAGCTATAAAAATAAGCAAATGGTGTAATCAGAAGGTAGAATGTCAAGATTTTTTGTGGTGGCTAGTAGTAGACAAATTGCCAGTAAAAAGAAATATGCCATATAAGAAGAAAAGTGATAGAATATGTTTTCATTGTCAAGAAGAAGAATATGGCCTTGGTAGAGGCCTGCGAAGCAAAAGTAGCGGGTATCAGGGGCTGCGAAAGTGCCTCACTGGGTACCGGCAAACGGGCGACTGGCTTAGGAGAAGCTTCGTAGTCGGTTTTGGACCTCGACGGTCTGTCTCTTTTTCCTTGCATTTTTTGTGAACTCCAGTAGTTGGATTGCTAACCGACAACATTTCAAGGTAGTAAAATCTTGAACCAAAATAATTAGAAGCAAAAATATGCAGACGCTTAACAGTGCGTTGGTTAAATTTAGAACAAAAACCGACAGCAAGGCACATTGTGGTCAGGGCCTAGGCAAGGAATACAGTACAAATGAAAATTCTTATGAGGTATTTGCTTCCACAAGTAATGCAATTATTAACTTTTACTGACATCGGTAAGGAGCAAGAAAAAGTTTCCCCAACGGGGTACTTAGCTTTAGTTTGAAGACTTTGGTTCTGAAACTTGAAAATGAAAATTTCAGGAGTCGGCCGACCGTCACTTGTGAACTGCTTCTGCTTCAGGCACTGCACGGCAAGAAAGACTGATTAAAATGGCGTCGGCTGCATGTTTTATACCCTTGACAACCTGACGTCATTGAAGAGGAGACAGCAACCGACGCAGGACCAAAGACTTTGTTATTCAGGCCGACTGAGGGCAACCTGCTAGCAGATTACCCAAATGTAATGACTGCAACAGTGAATGCACTCGAACATATGGAAAGTGTACACAACTATACTTTTTGCCTGTTGCGCCACTGGCACTACTTAACTTCTTTAATCTAAGCTTCTGTACTGGGTTACATTCCTGAAGTCCGGAAAACAGGCATTGTAATGCCATTACACAAGAGTGGCCCCATCCATTGATCCTGGTACCTATAGATTCACTAGTCACACTAGCCTCATATGTACAGTTATGGAGCACATTATCTCAGATGCCATTAGTAATATGAAAATTGAAAATTTCTTAACCCTCGAACCTCATCAATTTTGCTTTGTCAAAGAGAGGTCTTGCCTCTTTAACATCACTAATTTCTTTGAAGAAGTAATTGAAGCAGTAGTTAGTGTTTATGCACTGCATACAGCACATCTAGACCTGGCCAAAGCCTTTGACACTATTTCACATACAGGCATTATTGATAGACTTCTAAATTGAATACAAATCCTTAAATTGCTCAGTGGATATCTAACTGATTGAAAGAACCCATGTGGCTAGATTTGCAGGTTCCACTTCTGAAAGTAGAAATGTTACCAGCGGTTGTACCACAGGCTGAGTTTTGGGCCCTCTCCTATTTGGCGTATATTTCTCAGACCTTCAGGACTGCACTCCTAGCTTATAGATAACTAAATTTGCAGAGAACTGTAAATTGGCTGATGTTATTCAATCATCATCTGGCTGAAATTGCTCCAGCATGGGTTAGAACATGTTAACAATGGGTATGAGGACAATGGTCTCAAGTTAAATGTAAACAGTGTAGCACAGTTCATTTTGATAAGCAGTACATATTCATTTATCATGTAGGAGATGCACCCCTCCAACTAGACACTGTTTTTTTCCCAGTTAAACACTGTTGTAAGGAAACTAGACACTCTTGTTGATAATTCCTTATCATTGCACCATCATGTTTCCACAGTTATTTGGATATCATTTTATCTGCCCCATCTAATTTCCAAAAGCATCTTCACCAGATCCAAAGAAGTCTTAAATTCCCTTTATTCGTATCTTGTCAGAACCCATCATTGATTATAATGTACCATTTGACATGTATTATCATATAATGAGAGGCTTCAGAGATTGTTAACTAGAAGGATCAGTGACCTCAAAAATATTTGCTGTTAGGGAGACTGTCAGTCCTTTCTGTGTATTCAGTCTCTTACAGGCACCTCTGTGTAGGTCTGTCTAGCCTTTCTACCCATGGAAGATCCAACCCTATTTGATCTCCTGTACCTTTGCAGAACTAATGGTACCTTAAATACTCAGTTAAAGAAAAAAAGCCCTCATTAGCAGATAAATAATACAAGTTGGCATGATAGATTTGTATCCCAACATATCCTTCACTTCTGGGAGAAACTTCCACTACATGTCAAGCAGAGTAGCACCTTTGCCACATTCAAGGTAAACTTTGTTAATTCCATGGACATCCACAAAATCTTTCCCAAGTGTATCTTGTGTTTATTTGATTTATTTATTTAACATTTGTTTACTGGGATGGTCCGGCTGAGTCAGAAAGAACCCATATTCAGCGGAGGCCCGGAGAGAAAAGCTCAAGTTACTTCCAGAGATGTACTTATACCGGTATCATAAAAATTACATCATTTCCAAGTAAATAGGCACATTGTTATGAGGATGATGGTAACACGTCATTTATATTACAAGATATACAAGTAAATGATACAGTGATAAAGTACAAATGCAGTGAGTGAATGAGAGATTTGATCTTGTCTTATCTGGAGATTAGCCTGGATCAGAGCAAGGGCACAGCCAGGAGTTTGTGCTGTTTAAGTACAGTTTTAACGCAGTCACTCCGGAGCAGCTCAGGAAAAGCTGCCTGCTTAATTCCACCATAGGAACAACAGTGCAGCCTGAGCTCATTTTCAGAAAATCCATTTGTAATACCATACAGAAAACAAATGTTCATAACTCTTTAACTATAAGAGCTAGACTAAAAACGTAAATGTGAAAGTTGTTCAGCAGACACTGACCTTTCCAACAGTGTAAATGTTGATAGTATATATCAGTCATTATTAAATATTTGGCAAGGAATGCTGATATTGTGCATATTTTTTACATTTTTTGGAAAAACAAAGCATAATATCTTGATCAATGTACCATGCAGACCCATACAATTTGGATGTAATTTGTTAGTATGATTGTCAGCTTTAAAATGATACCGTAACCATTACTGTGTGATGTTCCTTTCTTGAGATATTCACAGAAATATGATTAATATATTATTTTTCATAATTGATAAATAAACAAAGCATAATATCTCATCACCTGTAACAGACAGAGCCTACATATCAGTGTAGAAGTTGTGCATCTGAATGTCAGCTTCAAAATGATGCACCATTTGTGTGATCACCATGCTCCCTTGCAAAGATATGGGCATGATAATGAAAAGTATTGTAAATGTATAATTTTCTTAATCGTACAAGACTAAACATGCTGTGATATCTGTACATGTGTAGAGTGCACAGACACAGTTCTTTTACCATGTTGTAAGGAGTAACACTGTCTTCAAAATGAGGTATTACTTGGCACACTGACATGCTCCCTTGCAAAGTTATTTACCAAAATATGAAAAAAATCATAATTTCCATAACCTAATTCCACACAAACTTTGATAGCTGCACATGTGTCCAACATACAGGCACAATTCTTTTACCATGTTGGAACCAGCAATACTGTCTTCAAAATGAGGTATCACTTGGCACATTCAGATGCTCCCTTGTAAAGTTATTTACCAAAATATGAAAAATAAAATCATAATTTTCATAACCCATGTCCGAAACAAACTTTGATATCTGCATATGAGTACAACATACAGGCACCATTCTTTTACCATGTTAGAACTATCAGTACTATCTTCAAAATGGGGGTATTACGTAGCACATTCAGATGTTCCCTTGCAAAGTTATTTACCAAAATATGAAAAAAATATAATTTCCATAACCTAAGTCAGAAACAAACTTTGATATCTGCACATGTGTACACCATACGGACACAATTCTTTTACCATGTTGGAACTATCAATACTGTCTTTAAAATGAGGTGTTACTTGGCACACTGACATGCTCCCTTGCAAAGTTATTTACCAAAATATGAAAAAAAATCATAATTTCCTAACAAAACTGATATATGTACATGTGTATAGCATTCAGAAGCAGTTGTTTTACCATGTAGCCATATGATTGTGAATGTCCACATGCTTGGTGTAGCCAACATACTGCTGAATGGGCACATGTAAAGAGAAAAAGCAAGGTAAGGACCTAAGCACCTGTTCAAACTCAGCCTCTCCACGGGCTACATACCCATAGAATGGTGCACAGCAACGGTTATTCCGCTCCACAAAGGTGGAGCCACAACAGACCCAAGGAACTATCGCCTATAAGCCTGGCTAGCTTGGTCTGCAAGGCTATGGAGTACATCATCATGGAACTCATTAACAGAGACATTGGGAACCTCCAAACACTAGACCCTACCCAGTTCGGCTTTGTTAAGGGCAGATCATGCCTCCTAAACCTGGTGGACCTCTTCGTGCTAGGTCCGACTCTAAACCAGTTACAAGTGGCATTCCCCAGGGCTCAGTCCTAGGACCCCTCCTGTTCGACATATACTTCTCAGAGGTACAGGCAAGCACAGGAGGACTATGGCCGACCAAGTTCGCAGACGACTGCAAACTAGGGGCTATAATTGACTCTCTGGCTGACACAGACATCCTCCAAAAGGGTCTCACTGAGATGGATACCTGGTGTCAAAATCATGGCCTCAAGCAAAATGCCAAAAAGTGCATAGTCATCCCATTTGGAAAAAAAGTACCCACAAACTACCAGATAGGTGGCAGTCCCCTAAATATGGAAGACATAATAAGGGATCTGGGGACCCAAGTGGATAGTAATCTCACCTTTGATAATCACATTACCATAGTGATTAGAAAATCCTTCTACGTGGCCCACCTAATCACAAAAAGATTTATATCCAGATCAAAAGAGGTCATTGTGCCCCTCTACTCATCAGACCCATCATAGAGTACAGTGCCCCGTTTGGGATGTACCTTACAAGACACCTGCAACAGCTGGAAAGACCACAGAAGTACCTCACCAAGAGGATCACTAGCCTCAAACAGATGCCCTATGCAGCTCGACTGAAGAAACTCCAGCTGTAATCGGTTGTATAATGCCTACTCAGAGGTGATCTCTGCCTTACATACAAGGCCATGTCCAACCCAGAATTGATGGACATGCTCCACCTAACGAATAATGAAAACCTTATCCCCTCAAGCCACACGCTCTAAGGATCTAAACCTCACTACAACAATAAATAGGACGTGCTGGAGGGATAGATTCTTGTCCCAGAGACTTCCCATGCTTTCGAACAAGATTCCAATCTACATTAGGCAGAGCTCCTCGCTAACACTCTTCAAAAGAAACCTTGACGAGTGGATGGGAAACAGAAAGTTTACCCTGGGGATCAAAACCTTGACGAGTGGATGTGAAACAGAAAGCTTACCCCAGGGATCACTTCAGTGGCTCTGCTGGACAGAGGCACAGGGAACTAATCTAAGGGGGTGGCGAAAGCCAACACATTCTGGCTAGGCTTATAAATGCCTTTGGGCAGATAGCCTAGTACCTGCCTATGAACCTATGTAAATCCCCTCTAAATGAACTACAGACAATGTATGGTGTTGCATCACCCTATCTCCCAGGAGAGGCCACTGCCATACTGACATTCGTGGGTAAATGTATATATGTGCAAGTACATTATGTACACATATATATATATATATATATATATATATATATATATATATATATATATATATATATATATATATATATACATACAGGAAAAAAACATCAGGGGGTTTGGAGGATAGCTAGTTGATGAAGAATGACTACAAGCAGAGAAAAAACACAATCTGGCTTCTGCATTCATCAAAGTGATAATGACTTCTACTTATGTGAATAACAGTTACAGCAGCTGAGACTTTTACCAGAAAAGTGATAATGACTCACTGCTATATTGTAACTGCACTTATTGCTAATGTGATAATGACCTTCCTTTCAGTGTTGCAAAGTTATGCATGCTCAGACAAAGGTGATAATTGCTGCACATAACCTGTTGACTAGGCATTCATTATATTACCTTGTGCAGCTGTTGTGTAACACAGACTAATTATCAGTAAGGAGAACACCTGAGTAATTCAGTAAAATAGTACAACACTTAACATATTACTGAGCCCTTCCTCCCACCTATTTGTTAGCAAAGTACCAAGCAATGAGGAATGACTCATATTATAATTCTTTGTCTACATCAGAAAATGCTGTGGTCAAGTCAACATTCTTGTGCATTTCACCTTCAAAGCACTTGGTTAGACTCACTAGGTCAGTGGACACTTTTGAAGGGAAACACAAAAATGTATTCATAGTGACTAAGGGGAATTAGGCCATGGCACCACAGAAAGTACAGTTGTGTTAGATTTTATCATAACAGTAGTGCAGAATTCCTAACCTAAGGGATCTCCTCCCAAATATATACCAATGTCCAGCCAGTGTACCAAAGCCTTTAGTACTTACAGGTATTTTACATCACACACACACACTCCCTTTACAAGGTCAAAACCATAGAGAAATGGCTAGCAGAACCAAATACTGGCAGGAAACAGTCACATATTGCTGGCTATAATATACTAATGGTAGCAGGACTGTATACTGAAAGGAATAATAATGTGGCAAGACTGGTGCATTGGGGATTGTGCAAACATTATAATGAAGTATCTGAAAAAAGCACTGGAAACACGAGCCACAAAGCATTATATAAAATGTAGAAGTGTATATCACATGGCATCACCCATTGCCAACAGTGCATAGATAGATGCGAGAAAACCAGATGTAGTAGTCCATGAAAAGACGAAAAGTAGCACTGCTGATTGAAATTGCTACACCTAATGACTAGAGTGTACAGTAGAAGCATTTCCCCAAGCAGCCTCTTCATTAATATGTTCAGGTCTATACATGCACCAGCATGAGGCATTCACCCAACCAAACCCCTTCAGTAAAATATAGAAGTATGCACAATTACCAAAATGAGACATTTCAACAAATGACCCTTCAGTAACATTTGCTAATATGTGCAACCACCAAAATGAAGCATTCTCCCAAGCGACTTGTTGACCAAAATGATGCATGCACAAGTGCCAGAATGAAAGATTTCATCAAGTGGCCCTTCAGTAACATTTACATGGAAAACTGTCATTATGTTACATCCAAAAAAGTCATCTATAGCATGTATAGCTTTGCTGTCAGTGACCATCAATCAAAATAAATATCTTCAAGGAGTACGCACTGCATTGACATTGTACCTATCATGAACCACAAAGCTTCCCCGCTATAGCCTATGAGCAATGACTGTGTCTGTCTTGTTATCACCTAAAAACACTTTGTTAGATACCATTTTCATCAGCCCAGCCACTATCTTGCCCTCAAAATATTATCTGTTCATTGGCTACAATACAAATAAATTGAATTCCTCTCTAAAAATCAGCAGTGATCACATTTTATCATACAAACAAAAATGGATGAGTGAAGCACAAAAGCCTCACGCTATAATCATCATAATATTTCAACAATTACTGCTCATCTTCATATCCCAAAGGCTATCATTGACAGAACAAAATAATTTTAAGTAAGTGTCATAGTCCACGCACCTGCGCCTCACAACCACTCAGGCTTCACCAGAAACCGAGCATATTAGTCATAGGAGACTCCATTGTGAGACACAGATGTGCCTCTCACCAGGCTGTATAAGGAGAAAGTCACAGTTAGTTGTCTGTCAGGTACCAGAATCTGCCATATCACACGCACTCAAGATATTACAATAGCTATACCTAGTAACTGTGGTGTCCTTTGTACCAAGAGACAATATTTAAAATATCAAGACATGCAAGCAGAAAGCACAGCAATGTGGAATTAAGACTTAGACAGCTCCAATAGTACATAGAACAAAAGAGCGACAGGGCTAATAAAAAAAAGAAGATTTTGAAATCACAGTTAAGAATGCTATCATTACAGATAGCTCCATATGAACCACAGAATGACAAACATTGAAGACTGACGTAATACTGATTTAATGAAATTTAATTACACTTTTCTTAACATTTTTGTCAGAAGATTACTTATATTTTGTCATGATATTCTACAATATAACTCCCGCGGTGGTGGTGCTGCGGTAGCGTTGTCACCTCACAGTAAGACGCTGTCCGGTTAGATTCTCACCTAGAGCGTCTCCTGCGTGGAGACATGCATGAATGGGCGTACCTTCGTTGAAGGTTGTGCGTCAGGGCTGGTAACTCGGCATGTAAAAATTAACTACCAATCATTAGCAGACCGGAGTTCCGCTGTGGCGACCCCTAACCGGGAAAAGCTGAAAGACACAACAACATTCTACACTATAAATACATGGAGGAAATTAAAAAAATGAATACTCATTCAACCCTCATCCTTTATGCCAGCTAGACATCTCCTTTGTTTTGAGCTTAATCCTGTTACTGTTACAGCAGTGCTGTATAGGTCATACTTTTTATCATTTGGGCATTAAACCCTTCTCCAATATAGTTACCAACATCACCAAATCTCAGAAAATCCAAAGGCATACCTTTCCCTACTATAACATCTATTCCACTTGGAACACTTGCATCACTTATAAACATTGTGACAGACTACAATGAATCCTAAAGCATACACTTTGACACAAATGTTTATATAAACTGCTGTACACTATCAAGTTACCCACAATAAACCTAAACATTAACAATAAATGATAAAAAAAAAATGCATACGCTATCGTTACCCACAATAAACCTAAACATTAACAATAAATGATAAAAAAATGCTCTCATTTGATCACAGGAATATTATGACTTAAATGTTGTCCTTTGACAACATTATAAAAAGTGTAAACAACTCCCTCCAGCTCACTCCTAAAGTCCCTCAACCAATTTATAAGAAGTTCTTTTATTCAACACCCACCTTTAAAACCCTGATCAACAAATCAGGAATCTTTACTGTCACTTTCCATGATGAACAAAGACGTTTCTCTCAGTACCATGTATAAATCTATGTAACCATTACATCATATCCAAACATCTTTTTAACTGCACTGTGACAATATAACAGCAATGCACCATAATAAACACACACACACGCTCTATTAACACCATATTATGAGAGCATATTACATATATCTTGCTTTTTATTAACATAACTTATTTCATTATTACAACCTAGATATTTAACCCTGAGTAAACATAGTATGTCCCAACAGAGATACCCTTGATGGTAACTACATTATGGTACTATATTACATATGTTTTCTCATGCACCTCATTTTGACATTACCAACTAGAAGTTTTTTGCCCCAATAATAAAGCACATACATTTGACATGTATTTCAGTATGTAAAAGTAATTTACGACAAAATTATAAGATTGTTGCACTCTGTACAGCCAAAAGTGGTGTAGTTGACAGGTAGGCACTAACGGAAAAGCTTTAGCCCCCTTAGCCCCCCCCCCCCCGTAAATCCCAGAGTACCAGTTTAGCACTTCGTATTCAAAAACAGTACAAACTCTTCTTTTTCACCTTTTCGTTATGCACAGATTTAGTTTATCAGCATCATGAAGCACTTTATGGTGTAATTAATTTGGGAGGAGGCATCGTACAACAAAGCGGAATACTGATTTTTATCTCTCTTACACTTCCGAGAAAATTGTGTTGTCTTACCCTCCCCTGTAACACAAGAAGAAACAAGTGTGTTGACTGGGTGTTAGTAGGACGAGTGAGTAAGGGCGAATTGCAGCTTCTGGCTGTACAGTCTAGTTTTAATCTTTCTCTTTAACAAAAAAACTTTGTGGCTGTTAAAATGTAATTGGATAGTGACAATCAGCTCCTTGTCAGCCGATGTGTGTTCTGTAACGTATTTCACATTATTAAAGATTTACCGATGATGGACCAGAAAGCAGAATTATATGATTTCTGCTGTAGATGTAGACTGGAGATTATCACGGAATACTTTGAATAACAACAGCTTGCTTTAAGATACTGCAGCTCCTCAATTCCCATCCCTGCTTAATACCTCAGTGTAGTTCGAGACAATCAAATATAAAGTGTCTTGGTTAACATTTTTCAATCGTTAAAAACCGCACAGAAAAGTTATTTTCACATTAAATGTTCATATCATTGTAGAACTGAAGGGTCTGGTAGCATGTGTAACTTAATTAGCATTGTAAAAGGTAATTATTTTGATATATGTTGTTATTCATTTATTGAGATGGATGAGGGCTTCTGCTTGTAATAATGTTGATATTCTTGTGTCTGTAGTAGTCATTGTATTTGTCTAAAAGGCCGACTCGTGGCCAGCAGGGGTCCTGGGACCAGATCAAGTTAGTCGATTAATAAAAGAAAATACCTATATAAGTAATATACGTTATTAGTTAAAGTTTCTTCAGTTCTTCATCTAATGTTCTGTATATGCATTACATTTTTCTATTTCCGTGGTTACCTCATCATTAATTGTACCACGTGTGATAAAGGTTATTAACTGATTAACCGGACTGCAGTAATAATGTGAAGGTTTTTAATCCTGATTTGCTGTACCTGGTTATGAGAAAACATTCCTACAACGATACGATAAATTAAGTATGGGTAAGCCTGCTTTGCAGTGGCAAACTCTGTTACTGTTGGGGGTGGGGATGTGACATAAGTGGTGGCTTGGATTGCAAGAATCCGATTGGCTGCCACCACTTGCTGTATCACGAACTTTTAAACAAGATTTTCTAAAATATCTTTAATGTGACCATAATGTAAAAACACGCTGAATGGTAACTATATAAGGTAATTTACACATTCAGTTACCCTTTCAGCATGTTTTTCATTAAGTTCAGCTAAAAATCCGGATGCCAGTTTCTCACGCTTGTGGAAGGCACTCGGGGGTAACAACTTCAAATTACTATCTTCTCATGGCGTGCTCGGTGTTAAGCACAGAGGCGCCATGAGAAGGTACTCGGGGTTAATGAGTTAAAGGCAAGTAAGTTAGTAGTAGTTCTCACAGTAAGTGGAAGAGAGTTCCATACCTTTGCAACATACTGGGGATAGAAACTTTGTCCAGCTGTCTTAGAGGATTTGGATATATAGAGAGAAACTCTTCATCTGTAGACCGAAGTGTTCTGTTTGGGTTGTAAAGTTTGATGGTATTTAGAGCTGGGCAGGCTAGGGGTTTGTAGACCATGTTGTGGAGTGTTAGTAGTTGGGTATATTGTATATAGATGGGGAATTGTAGCCAGTTTAGTTTTTTTAGTGACAGGCAGTGGTGGGTTCTAGTTTTAAAGTTGGTGGCAGTCTTGGCCTGTAGATTGGTAAGTACTGGTATGCCATAAAGCAGGGTGGGTAGAAGAAATGTTTTGGTGAGGGTAGTTTTGGAAGAAGAGGTTAGGGTGTGTTTGTTTCTTTATAGGGTGCCGAGTTTCTGGTGGGTTTTCTTTGTTTTGTTGAATGTGGAGATCAAACCATAGGTGAATCATATATGACTACACCTAGTAGCTTGGTATGCTGGACAATTTCAATGGTGGTGTTAACAGCAGAGAGAATTTTAAAGTAATTTAGATTATTAGTATAGTTCTTTGGCTGAAAAAGAAACAGCTTACTTTTTTTGGGTTGAGGAATAGCTGGCAGTTAGTAAGCCAGGATTCCACAGCAGAAAACGTTTGTTGACTGTTGGTGAGAACCTGGGGTAGTGTGCGAGAGGTACAGATTATTGTTGTATCAGCATATTGTATGAGTGATATGGTGGATACAGTATGTAGGTCATTAGTAAAAATATTAAAAAGTAGGGGTCCTAGGATGGATACTTGAGGGACTCCAGTGGGATTTGCTATAAAGGGGGAGATAACATTTGACCATTTTACACCTTGTTTTCGATTTATATTAGTAACTGTGGAACCAGTTTAGTGTGGGTGAGGTAACTCCTAGGTTAGAGAGCTTGTTCAAACGTAAAGTGTGACATGGCATCTGCCTTTGAGAGGTCAGGAAGTAGAGCAGATACATATCAACTTGTGTCTCTAACTCTATTTATATAATCGGTGAAGGCTAGGAGGGCTGTAGCTGTGCTACTGCAGGGACAGGAACCATGTTGTGTGTTTGTAAGGAGGTTGTTATGCTGTAAGTATTTCATGAGTTGAAGATGAATACATTTTTCCAGTATTTTAGAGATGAGAGAAAGTATGGCTCTGGGTTGAAAGTTTGTAAATTCAGTGGAATTATCTCCTTTGTGAATGGGGATGATATGGGACTTTTTCCAGATGTTAGGAACTTTGGATTCAGATATGGATCGATTAATCAGGATGCTGACTGGGTAAGCTGTAGAGTCAACAGCTTTTTTTAGGTATGTGGTAGGTAGGTTTTGTCAGCGGAGGTAGGTGTTTGAGTTTGTGTAGTAATCTGTTTGAGACTTGTAGATATTGACTGAAGAGAGAAAGTGGGATGGTTCTGAGAAGGGGATTCTGCGCAGTGAGGATAAGGAAGGGTCTTGGCCAGGTGAATGGGTGATTAGGGTAAGTAAATAGGAAGAGAGGTAGATATTGGTGGTTTTAGTGATAAGATCAGTTATATTTTTTATGACATGGATATTAAAATCTTCAGCAATTTGAGATGGAGGGGCATTGGTGAAATCTTGGATTCCTTTTTAGCTCCTGGGTGAAGTACAAGTGAGATAGTGGGCCAGAATTATTTTTTGGATTGGTTTTATGTTTTTGCTGTAGGTGACTGTAGTATAGCTGTTTATCTTTAGTAACTTGGTTTTTTTTCTTGGTTACATAGTAGCTTGAAAGTAATTAGATCTTGATTTTTATTGCTTTGTTTCCATAGAGTCCAGGCTGCATCCCTTTTTTCATTAGGTTTTTATATTCCTTAGTTAACCAGGGCATGAGATTGTTTTTGATCTGTTGGAGCGAACTGGAGCTAAGATATCTAGTACTTTTAGGAAGCATTTATTAAAGTAATGTACTGTCTCATCTAGTGGCAGTACCTTTAGTGGTGACAAGTTTATTTTGCGAAGTAGGTAATTAAACTTGTCTTTAGAGAAGTTGGTGAGATTACAGACTGATTTTAGGGTGTGAGTTTTTGGAGAGAGTGTTTACTCGAATGGCGAAAGCAGGTAGGTTGTAAGTAAGGGAGTTTGGATATGTACCAGTATTGGTGAAATTAGAAGGGTATGATACCAGAATCCAGTCTAAGGTAGATTGTTGAGAGTAGTGTTTGTTGTACCTAATAGGGCAGGAGATTAGAAAAAAACATATAGGTTGATGCTGTTAGTGGATAGTTGGGAAGTGATAGTTTTCCAGTCTATGTTGATGTCTCATAAAGTGGTAGATCTGATGTTGTTAATCTTCTTTCCATTCATCACTGATGGGTCTGTTCCAAGCCTCTCGGAACCGTGTTGGCCTAATACCAAGCTAGCGTACACCAAAAAACTCTCGAGCTAAGCTGCTACCCACAATGCCCTTCTCCCTGTTACTTCAGATATCGTTTGCCGCATAGCCATATAGCTGCGTTAAACCGAGTTCTCAAGCTAAGGGGCATATTTTTGATATCTCTTCCTAGTCACTTTCTAAAACTTTGTTGTTAGTGTATTTGTGGACATGTTTGAGAAAAAAGGACCTTCGGGGTTTAAGCATTGCACCTCTTGCAATAGCATACTTCCTAATAGCAACTCTCATGACGACTGCATTTATTGCCTGGGGGTTCCTCATCTCTCTGTTTAACCCCCCTGTCAAATCTGTTAAACTTTCAGTCAGCGTACGCTGAATGAACACAAGAATAAATTGATTTTGAAAGGCCTTCTTGCTTCTTTCTCAGAGGCCCTTTCTGTGTCTGAGGTATCAACCCCTCCAATGAAGGGCAAGAAATGTCCCCACTCTGATCCCTCTTCACCCACCAGTGATAGAGGTAAGACGCTTAAACATAAGACCCACACAACTTCCTCGGAGCATAGACTTGCTACTTCGGTTCCGACTACTGCTGTTCTGTGCTCTGCTCCGAGTACTATTACAACTCAAGCCATCTTGGATACTACCAGATTTTCGACATTGGTGCCACCTATGGCACTGACTCCTCCAGCTACGGCACCGACCTTGCCTTTGACTACATCGAAATCAGTACTGATCTGTGTCACTACTTTGGAACCTATGACATCGACTCCGAGTGCCCTATCGGCACCGAGCCCTTTCACTGCACCATTTGATTCCTTTGCTTCCTGTCTCCAAATTACAGACTACGGTGCCATTAGCTCAGACACCACTGACCCAATATTCCCTCTTTGGATCCATTCCTGGGTCAAATGTATAGCCCTTTTTTGGATCGACCTGACTCCCCTTCAGGAGTATCCACAAGGAGTCTATCCGAACTTGATGTGGTGCGTCTGTTGGATCAGCTGTTAATGGCCAGAGGGATACCACTACTTTGGAACCTATAACATCGACTTTGAGTGCCCCATTGGCACCGAGCCCTTTTACTGCACCATTGATTCCTTTGCTTCCTGTCTCCAAATTAAAGACTATGGTGCCATTAGCTCAGACACCACTGACCCAATATTCCCCCTCTCTGGATCCGTTCCTGGGTCAAATGTATAGCCCTTTTTTGGATCGACCCAACTCCCCTTCAAGAGTATCCACAAGGAGTCTATCCAAATTTGATGTGGTGCACCTGTTGGATCAGCTGTTAACGGCCAGAGGGATACTAAATATTCCAAAGACTCATCCCCCTGTGGGACTTATGTCCATCTCTCCCAGGACTCTGACGTATACTCCTCCTTCGGACCAGTCTGTTCCAAAGCCCGTTGCTCCAACGTCTTTTGTTGAACCCCGTTCCTCGGCACAGACAGTGACTATCACTGAGGCTTCTAGGCCATCCTTTTGGTTCTCTGTTCCGATGGAACCGTCCCTTCCTCAGACTCATGGTTGGGGGGGTGGAGTCCCTTGGTTCAGGACACAGTTCTGAGTGTTTTATCGGTTCTGGGGATAATGCCTTCCCCGATCCTGCTTGACGCCCCATCTCTGGGAGCAGGTCTGATGGAGCGGGGTGTGACCCCAGTTCCCGAGGTTGTCCTGCTCTGTTCCGGGCTCCCACTCCTCTTCGGGCAGGCCTGCTTTCTGTGTGATGGAGAGAGTGCTTGCTTCGGGAAGCGCTCCTCTGACATCAGAACTTC
This sequence comes from Protopterus annectens, assembly GCF_019279795.1. Taxonomy (NCBI): domain Eukaryota; kingdom Metazoa; phylum Chordata; order Ceratodontiformes; family Protopteridae; genus Protopterus; species Protopterus annectens. The sequence goes on along the minus strand of NC_056745.1, from coordinate 769,429,173 downwards.
ATCCTGCTCCCTCTGAGCTACAGCTACCATGAGCCACCTCCCCGGGACGCCGGGAGGAGAAGCCTCAGGAAACCCCAGCACGGGGTACCCACCCTTCTGAGTCTTCCTTAGATATTCCCACTGAGGAACCACCTCTGAAGAACGCATGCAAGAGGAAGCACATAGACTCTCCTGAAGAGTCTTTGCAGAAGACACGGACTGCGATGATGGGGGGGTGTCCCCCATGGTCACCCCCCCCAGATGATGTCTCCTTTGGAGATATCCTGGAAATATTAAAACAGAGGGGTGGCTGGAAGCCCTCCAACCCCTCTTTGGAGGAATCCATGTTCCTGCAGGCTTTTCACTCCCGGCTTTCTACCTCTTGGGTGACCCCACCTGCCTATGAGTTAATCCAGCTCGTCGTGCAGCGTGCTTGGCAGAACCCTAACTCTGTTGAGGCCATTCCCCGGAGACCTGATAAGAGTCTTTCTCCCCTGGAAGAGCATACACACTGGTCCAGAGGTTTGCCAGTTGACGCTATGGTGGTCGTGGCGACCACTAAAAAGGATCTGATGGATGAAAGTGCTACTGTCCACCCGCCCAACAGGGAGTCTTGGGCTGTGGACAGGTTAGGGAAGCGAGTCTTTGCTTAAGTGACCTTTGCTGTCAGGTTCCTGAACTACTTGACACACTTCACGAGGCTCCAAAGAGGTCTGATTACCGAACTTTCTGGATCCCTCATGGATCAAGTTTCTGACAAGGCATGGAATAAGGTTGCCTGTCAACTTGCCACCCTTGAATCTATTTCCAATTTGTCCATGAGTCTGCTCTCCCATGCAACGAAGGGGCAGCCAGAGCTGCGAGTGCAGGCATAGTCATGACGCTTCATGCCTGGATGCGCATCTGCTACCTCGAGGACTCCTTCAAGTCCTCCTTTTTGAATGCCCTTATTGAACCATCTTCCTTATTTGGTTCTAAAGTGAAGGACACGCTAGTCAGGTGTGAGCAGGATGGAAAGACTGTCTGCCATTGGGCTGCATTCTTCCAAGACTCAACGTTCCTTTTCCAGGAACCAGAGGAGTGAGAAAATCTGCAACAAGAAATCTCAGGGTCCTTTCCGTAACGCACGTGGCAAGGATTCTCCCAGAGGCAGAGGGGGTTACAATAGTGGAAGATGCCCCTTTAGAGGCAGAGGGAGTCCCCGAAACCAAGACTGCAGAGATTCCTTCTCTGGGCTGTTTTATCAACACTCCTGAAGCGTTGCCCGAATGCTTTCCTATGGAAGCAGTCGGGGCTCATTTTTCTCTGCACCAGACTGCCTGGTGCTCTATTACAAATGATTGATGGATGCAGAGAATAATCTCCAGAGGCTACTACATCCCTCTAACCTCCTGTTCAAAACCTATCAAAAACCTTCCCGATGTTCCACCCAATCAAAGAGAAGAAGCTGCTTCAGAGATAACAAAGCTGTGTCAAAATAGAGTCATCCAACCAATCCCTCCAGACCAATGCAGATCCGGGTTTTACTCAAGATTCGTTTTAGTGCCAAAAAAGACCAAGGACTGGAGACCTATCCTTGGTCTCAGCCACTCAAACAAATCATTTGTACAAAACAAGTTCCACATGGTCACTATTCAATCCATTCTTCCATTTGTAAGGGAGGATGTTTGGATATGCTCGATAGACCACCGGGATGCATATTACCGCATCAAAATGGACAAATGCTCCAGTAGTCTCCTTCGCTTCCGGCTAGGAGCCAATCATTACCAGTTCCGAGCCCTACCATTCGGTCTCTTGACGGCTCCCAGAGTGTTCACGAAATGTCTAGCAGTGATGACAGCTCATCTGAGACTTCAAGGATTCCAGGTGTTTCCATATTTGGACGATTGGTTCCTCTCTGCCCCCACCAAGCGTCTTCTGACTATGGCCCCTCCTATACACCCTTTCACTAGCAGCGTCCCTGGGAATCACAGTACACTGGGAGAAAGCCAACTAGAACCTATCCAACAGCTGGAATTTATAGGGGCGGTTTTCAATACTCATTCCTGTCTGGTATCTCTCCCAGCTCACAGAATTCAGAGGTTAAGATTGCAAGTGTGTGTGATACTCTGTCAAAAGAGGGTGTCAGCAAGGAAGTTCTCCAGGCTGTGGAGTCCATGGCTGCAGCTATTCCAATAGTTCTCTGACAATGTTACACATGAGACTGTTGCAATGGATCCTATTGTCCCAGTGGTTTGCAAATCTTCACCCTTATGAACTCGCAGGTGCTCATAACCAAGTCTTGCAAGCAAGATCTCCTTTGGTTGATGAGGCCAGATGCAGAACTTTGGTGTCACCCTTTTCAGACCCCTCAACCCAATGCCATTGTGACCATGGACGTTTCCCTGATGGGTGGGGGGTATTTTCAGGGAAAGGCAGTCCAAGGCACGTGGTCGAGCTTAGAGGCCAATCTGCATATCAGTGTTCTGAAGTTGAGAGTGGTGCTGTTAGTGTTGCAGACATTACATCCACTTCTTCCCTCTGGAACGATTGCAGTTCAATCAGACAATATGTCAGTAGTCTGGTACATCAACAAACAAGGAGGAACCAAATCCTACCCCTGTGTCGAGAGGTCATGTGAATTTGGCACTGGGCAGTAGCTTCCGACCACTTTCTAATAGCAATACACATCCCAGGGAGTTCCAATGTGATTGCGGACAGGTTGTGCAGATGCATTCTCCTTCCACACGAGTGGTCTCTCAATCCCAAAGTGATGGCAGAAGTTTTCAACCGATGAGGCCAGCCCTGCTGCGACCTCTTCGCCTCCCCTGTGAACATAAATGGAGCAGCTATTTTGCCCTCTTTCCTCCAGAGTGGGAGTCCCCGAAAGAAGCTGTGACTCACGATTGGCCCACGGGTCATCTCTAAGCCTATCCTCCAATCCCCTTGATACCTCTATTCTTAAAGAAAGCTACTCGGTTGAGATGCAAGGTGATCTTCATTGCCCCATTCTCGCCTCATCAAGGGTGGTTCCCCTTCCTCCGGTCCCCTCTGTTGCTGCCTCCATGGATCCTGGACACTCATCCAGACTTGATTTCTTACCCCCAAGGGTTAACTCACCCAAATCTGTCCAGTCTCAAGCTGACTGCTTGGTTTCTCCACTTCCGTTAGTCGCCAGGCAGGAAGCCCTTTCCTCACCTGTTCACGATATTATTCTGGCCTTCCATAAACCCTCCAACAGAAAACTTTTTAGAGATAAGTGGAAAAGGTTTTCTCTGTTGTCTAAGGAACGAATGCTAGATCCCTTTTCAGCCCCGGTCTCTGTCATTCTTCAATTCCTGAGTTCTTTGAAAATGGAGCATCAGCCTCTACCATACGAGTCCATTAAGCAGCAATTTCTAGTTTTCATAACGGATTAGAGGGCACTGCAATTATGTCTATTCACCTATGCAAAACCTTTCTCAAAGGAGTGTTTCACAGCAGACCTCCGATTAGGCGTCCCTTAGAGACGTGGAATCTGTCTATAGTACTGCAGTCACTATCTCAACCTCCCGTTGAGTCTGCTCCAAAATGTGATTTCAAATTTCTCTCATTGAAATCCCTCTTTTTTGGTAGCTGTCACTTCAGCTAGACAGATCTCAGAATTACAGGCCTTATGCATCAAGAGACCATACCCAATATTTCATAAAGACAGAGTATCTCTACGTACAAATCCATCTTTTCTCCCCAAAGTGGTTTCTGATTTTTTTTGTGAATCAATCCATTGAGCTCCCAGTCTTTTTCCCCGAACTATTCCAATAAAGGAGAATACTGCCTACACTCCTTGGATGTACATAAGCAACTACGTTTTTGCCTAGACAGGACTATATCTATCTGCAGGACAGACCAACTTTTCATTTCCTTCTCTGATCCAAGAATGGGATATGCTGTTTCAAAAGTTACTTTATCAAAGTGGCTCAGAGATTGTATTTCTTTTTCATATTCATCTGCAAATGAGCTTAGACCTGACAATATTAAAGCACTTTCAACTAGAGCTATAGCAACCTCTGTAGCTTTTCACTCCAGAGCCTCTATGGATGACATTTGCGCAGCAGCCATTTGGGCTAAACCACACACTTTCATGAAACATTACAAGTTGGATATGGCCTCCAGGGGAAGAGTGGCCTTCGGCTCAATGGTGCTCAGGAATGTTCTTCCATAAGGGGCCACCCAGGTTTCTCAGGTAGCTTGGGATTCTGTTCCATCAGTGATGAATGGAAAGAAGATTAACATCATCAGATAAAGAAGTTATGTCTTACCATAATGTTCTGTGTTGTTAATCTTCCATTCATCACATCCCACCCTCCATCCTCCACCTACGGCTCCTGGTGGATCTCATGGGTCCTTGTGGCGTGTCAGGGTTTTTTTCACAGAAATGACCTCCGCTTTATTTCTGTATGTCTTATGCAAACTCTATCTGAGGTAACAGGGAGAAGGGCATTGTGGGGTGGCAGCTTAGCTCAAGAGTTGTTTGGTGTACGCGAGCTTGGTATTAGGCCGGCACAGTTCCAAGGGGCTCGGAACTGACCCATCAGTGATGAATGGAAGAAGATCAACAACACAGATGGAACGTTATGGTAAGACATAACTTCTTTTGTCTTGGCCTCCTTGAGGTTGGGGGGAATGTTTAAGTAGGGTTTTTTTTGACTAGGGTTGAAGTCATCTGCGGACTGATTGCCTAGTACTTGCCTATGAACGTAGTGTTTATTTTGTTTGGCTCCTAAGCATAATATCCCTAACTGCTGACACTCAGTATATTTCAACCAGAAGATAACTAAGCATTGAGCTAAGACTCTCCCAAGACTATTTGAAGTAAAGAAGGTTGTGCACTTTAACCAAGGATGCTATGCTGTCAGCTAAGCCTACTGAGGATGCCACCCAGAAAAAGGAGAGCAAAGTACCTTTGCAAGGAGGATATAAGCAGGGATGGTACTATCTAGTTGGAAGCCTAAGAATTCCCTCTGCTTGAGGTGGCAGGTTTAAAGACTTGCTTTCACCTCTCTCAACTTTGTTACCTGCAGACTGGTCCAAGATAATTTTGGGAGGCTGCTGCATGCTTGGATGACAGCATGTCCTACCAATCTAAAATACTCCAGTTGTCATTCAGGCTGGATGCCTTCATGTAGATGACACATTTCAAAATCTGTATGTAGAATTCGAAGGGCTTGGGTGGTATCACCTCAGTGAAGATGCATGATGGTATCCCCATTTCTCAAAATTAGGTCATCTGCATCCACCTACAGATATGGGATCAAAAGCAGCCACTCCATAGATCAGGCACAACACATCCTGGCAGCAGATGCCCCCCTATCTTGCTTCAGTATGAGCTAGGTGGGCCACCATCCTTGTCTGCTTCCAAGGCTCCTACCGAGGATTTAATGAAGTTGGCTTAGAATTTTATATAATTTCTTAAGTATTTGTAGGCATCAACAAAACAAGAGCTATTGACAGTAGGCAGTAATCTTGAGAGAAAAATAAACACCCCCCACTTCACCCCAGGATTCATATTCCTCTGACTCAGAAGTGGATGAACTGGCCTATGTAGGCAAAAATGTATCCCTCTCCTAGTTATGTTTCCGAAACTGAGGGCACCATATCTTAAGATTCCCCATCAGAAATTGTTCTCATTTAGTGGTATCAGAATGAAGGATCTTTTCAAATGAGAGTTATAAGGTGTTTTGATATGCCTGGGAGAAGGAACTTGGCTTACTTGAGTCAAAATCCTTGGCAATACCTCCATTGATAGAAATCTTGGAAGATGCATTTTGTAGTTCACATTTGAAGCCAGACTTCCAACCCTCTGCTTCCAGGCCATGTTTTTTTTACAGGGTTTATAGATTCCTGCAAATATGTTTATAATTCATATTGCTGATCCATCAGTAGTGTCCATGGAAGTTAACAAGGATTTTGCTAAACCTCTAAACAAGAAATCACTTCCCAGTGACAGGTAAAATAATATACTGGACCTTTTTAGGAAGAAGGTTTACACCTCTCCCAGCTTGGCCTTCAGGGCTATTAATTGCCAAACTTTGCCAAATACACACAATGAAATACCGGGGGATCGTTTTTTTTTTCAGTTTAAGGACACGACTAAACAGAAAGTATACAAGCCCCTAGCTATTTCACTTGTAGAATTGTGTAGCCTGTTTTGTGTAACAAAGTGCTCCATCAAGTGGTGATGTTCCTGAGCACGATTTTGTTGTAGTGTCGCTTGTGCTAGGTCTTATAAAAGCGCACTATTGGGCGGAAGGTTTGTGCCAGGTTGGTCTTCGAAGCGGCGCAATTATAATATGCCGCCGGGATGCTCCGGGCGCCTCAAGAAGAAAGAGAAAGACAAAGACAAAGCAGCTAAGCCCAGGCAAGAAGAGTCGCCCTGGCCTGCGCGGTTCTTTGGAACCGGGGGCTACGGGGAGGTTTCTCTGGAGTCTCTGGAGTCCCAGGGGGGCTTTGTGTGCAGGATGATCTCTCTCAGGAGGAGGCAGGAAGGCTTCTCAGGCTACTCAGGTTACTCCTCCTTCCTAGGAGTGTTTAGGCCTTACTGTTTCTGTTTCCAAAGGAGGCTGCAGAGGCATAGGCCAGAGTTTAGCTTCTGTTGGTGTCTCTCCCATTCATCACCATCTGTACTTAAGAAGCACATGCTTAAATTTAGAGAAGATTTTTATTCTTTTGATTGCCCCTTCTTTGCCCTGAGGCCTAGAGGCCTAGGGTGGAGCCAGGTTGGGGAGTTTTGAGCAGGCCGGATGTTTTTAGTCTCTGACTGAGACTTGCAGGAGTGTCTCCTTATTTCTGATTCATGATGGATGATCTCCTTCCTTCCTGCAGCTATGTCCAGAGGATTTTCTTTTCAGGACTCCTTCATCCATGAGGGAACATTTTAAGGTGGGAAGGAACTTCTCTTTCTTACCCAGGAAAGAAAAGGCTTTTTTAATTTTTGTTTTACCCCAGCATAGGCCTTTGCTGTTCTGATTGTTCTGAAGATGTGGAAGGAAGATGCTTTTTGCAGAGGCTTCTCTTCTGATTCTTTTCCTCCTGCTCCTGCTCTGATAGACGGGTAGGTATTACAGGGTGCCTGAATGGCATAAATATCTTTTTAGGAGTCCTAGAGGCGGACCAGTGCTAGTTAGTCAGGGGCAGGGCTTGTTAGAAAAATCTGTTCCTCCCAAGAGGGTTCCTCCAGATAAAGGCATGGGAAAACTTTAAATAGATGGGGAAAGTCTATCTATGCTCCAGGGTTTTGATGAGGTACATTCATTGCCAGTTTCGCATGTTGAAATGCAAAACTGTCACTTTTCTCAAGGCTGGTCTAAGGTAATCTCTGTATGGAAGGTAAAGAGTGTAAAGAACATGAAGATTTACATGATGTTGAAACAGGTTTGCATAGTAAGCATGGTTTTGATGCTGTACATGGGATGCTGTACAGGCCTCTTCTAGTCATGGCTTCTTCTGGCACAGTTCTTAGCAGACACACCTGTCTGACCATGTTAAAGAAAATTTTTGATGCTACTAATGCATCCTGTAGGGCAGCAGCTTTGTTAGGAAGGTTAAGGAAATGTGCCAAACTAAGGACTGCGTCCCCATTCCAGACCATGTTAAATCTCAACATTTCAATATCCCACTTGAGAAAGATTTGTTTTTTGGACTCTTTGCCGAACAGATATTTAAAAGGCTAGAAGAGAATAGCAAAACTATCCAAATGGTGAAACAGTTGATGTTCATCATGTTTCACTGTTGCAGTCATTACACTTGGGTTATCCTGCTGGCAGGCTACCTGCAGTCAGCCTAAATTTCAAAGTCCTGGTCTGGCGTCAGTTGCTGTCACCTCTTCCCTGACATCAGTGCGCCAGGGGTATAAAAGATGCAGCTGACACCATTTTCTTCAGTCTTTCTTGCCGCGCAGTGCCCAAAGCAAAAGCAGTTCGCAAGTGCCGGTCGGCCGACTCCTGAGATTTTCGAAATCTAATTTTAGATCCGAAGTCTTCAATAAAGCTAAGTACCCCATTGGGGAAACTTGTTTCTTGCTCCAGACCGATGTCAGAAAAAGTTAACAATTGTATTTCTTGTGGGAAGCAAATACTTCATAAGGATTTTCATTCTTACTGTATTCCTTGCCTAGGCCCTGACCACAACATTGCTAGCTGTCGCTTTTGTGCTAGATTTAACCAACGCACTATCAAGCGTCAGTATGATTTTGCTTTTCATTAGTTTGGCCAAAGGTTTAATTATATAATGCCGTCGGAACAGCCGACGGCCGGAGTTTATAAAAAGTGCAAGGAAAAGGAAAAGGATAGGCATCCGAGGTCCAAAGCTGACGACGAGGCCTCTGCTAGGCCAGTCGCCGGTTCTGAGTGAGGCACTTTCGCAGCCCCTGATGCCGCTACCTCAGAGCCACAGGCCGCTTCCGACTCCCACGTGGAGACAGCTAGGCCTCTGGAAACTCAAGGTATTGGACACTCGGAAACTATTCCCTCAGATGGGTCCGGAGCCGCTGAGCAGGCATCGGCTTCTGAGGGTGTTTTCAGACCTACAGAGTTATATATCAAGCCAACCGCAGCTTCCAAGGCAAAGACTAAAACAGCTTTAAAGGCAAAGAAACAAGTACAGCATTCTTCTGGACAGACTTCCTTGCCTAAAAAAACAGATGCTTAAAATGGCTGAAGACCTAATTCTTTGATCAGGGGTTCCCATCCCCCTCCTGATAAGAGGCCTAGGCAAGACACAGAATATGATTCTTCTGATCAGGTTTCCATTTCCTCTGACTCCTCTTCAGAACAGGGATACTCTCTTCCTCCCTATGAGGATTCTGATGCTGAAGAATCTATTCCTTCAGCTTCTCCTCCTGAGGATTATTCCTTTGGGGAAACCCTGCATACCATGAGGGAGCATTTCCAATGGGAGAGCCAGGATTACTCTGAATCTAAGAAAAGGCTCAGAGACTTTCTTATACTACCCCAGCACAGACATCTTGCTATTCCCCCTGTTCTAGACATTGTAAATGATGTATTTTCAGAGTCCGGCCTGTCTCCCGACTCTTTACCTCCTGCACCTATTAAGCCAGACAGATACTACAGTGTTCCAGACTCTCATAAATTTCTATATAAAAACCCTGCTGCTGACCCAGAAACTTCAGGGTCCCAAAGGGGTCAAGGCCTCTACTGCAGAAAACCCTGTCCCCTCAGATAGGGATTGTAGGGCACTGGACAGATGGGGGAAAAAAGTTTACACTTGTGCTACCTTGGCTGTAAGGGCTTCAAATTGTCAGTTTCATATGCGTAAATATCAGCAATACTTAATGTCACTGCTAAAACAGAAACTGTTGACGAATTCTGAATGTTCTGAAAACAAGGAAATGCAGGATTTATTGCATGCAGCTGAGCAAGTGGGAAAGCATACTTTGCAATGTGGTTTTGATTCACTGGAGGCCTCTTGTAGGGCCGCTGTTACAGGTTCTGTCATTAGAAGGCATGCTTGGTTAAAGGAACAGAATCTGCCTGGTCATGTTAAAGCAAAATTATTGGATGCTCCATTACAGCATGATACTTTGGTGTTAAGGCAGAAGAGGTGTTGAAGAAAATGGAGGATAAAGTGAAATCTATGCAGACAGTAAAGAATTTCTTACAGGTACAACCACCCAGATTTAGCAGGAACTGGCCTTCTAAAAATTGGTCCTTTCCAGTGTCAGACAGGCCACAAAGATGCAGATAGAGATGCCCTAGAGGCAGACAACAGCCCCAGGGCTCATACAGGCCCAAACAATGGGGTGCTTCTACCTACAAAAGCAGAGAAGACAAATCACAGCCATATAGAAAACAGTCCCAATGACATTCCTTTGCCAATGCCAAGCACTTATCTTTTGGCAGCACCCTTAGGGGGAAAGCTAGCACTTTTTTCACAAAATTGGCATATGATCACCCAGGACAAATGGGTCTTAAATATCGTTTCTCGGGGCTACAGGTTCCACTTTCACACCCTTCCAAAGGCAAAAGGTATGCCAGACCTGCCACGCAATCAATGGGCAGAGGCACAAAAGCAAGTTTCATCTCTCATGGGCATGAGGGCTGTTCAACCAGTACCACAACAAGAGCAGGGACAAGGATTTTACTCAAGACTTTTCTTAGTACCAAGAAAGGACAAAGCCTGGAGACCAATTCTGGACCTGTCTATTCTAAACACTTTTCTGGATGTTCCAAAATTCAAAATGTTGACTCTGCAGCAGCTTCTGCCCATGCTGGGCAAGAAGGCTTGCCAATAAGACAGTCTTGCAGAAGATACCTCAGATTCATAGCTGGCTCAATGCACTACCAATTCTCTGCACTGCCCTTTGGCTTATCTACTGCGCCCAGGGTCTTCACAAAATGCCTGACACCAGTAATTGCATTTTGCATTCAAAGAGGAATTCAAATATATCCCTACTTAGATGACTGCCTTATTCAAGCAGAGACCAAAGACATTCTTCGAAAGCATCTGGCGTTTGTAAAAAGATTACTAATTTGCCTAGGGTACACAGTGAACGAAAAGAAATCAAAACTAGTACCCTCTCAAGAGATAATATTCCTGGGTGCAAGCTTAAATACAACTGCCCAGATGGTTTATCTCACGCCAGACAAACAAAGGCAACTGACTTTTTACTTTGAAAGTATGGCAACAAAGACCCAGTTATCTGCAAGAAAAATTCTGCAGTCTTTGGGCTACATGGCATCCTGTATTCTGCTAATTCCATATGCAAGACTGCATATGAGGAAGCTACAGTGGTATCTAAAAAGTGTTGGGACTCAACATTGCCACAGCCTGGAATCATTAATTAACCTCATTCCCTGCCTGCAACAGGAGTTTCGATGGTGGGCACAGGCCTGTCACCACAACAAGGGACAGCCATTCATAGCCAGGCAAACACTAACAACGGATGCATCAGATTATGCCTGGAGGGCCCACATGGCAGGAAAATGTATTCAAGCCACATGGCCCGCAAGCCAAAGGCATCTTCACATCAATCAAAAAGAGATGCTAGCTGTACAAAATGCCCAACAGCCTTCAAGGATCTACTTCATCCTGGACAGCTGCTGATAAAGACGGACAATACTACAGTCATGTGGTACATAAACAAACAGGGAGGCCCAAATTCTTACCCCCTCTGTAGACGAGCCATGATTTTGTGGAACACAGCATTGACTTATCAAGTACATCTGCAAGCACAATTCCTGCCAGGAAAAACAAATGCTCTGGTAGACGAACTAAGCAGAAACCTCATGGACCCTCACGAGTGGAAACTAGATCCACAAATCTTCAGTATGATAACAAGGAAATGAGGATGCCCAGACATAGATGTATTTGCCTCCCCTCACAACTGCCAACTACAGAGATTCTGCACAAGGACTTATCACAAGCAAGCATGGAAAGTGGATGCCCTGTCATTCAGCTGGAAAGACCTTACAGTATATGCCTTTCCTCCACTGCCTCTCCTCCCCAGGGTACTCCTAAAGGTCAGACAAGAGAAGCCAAAAATGATACTGATTGCCCCATATTGGCCACGCTAGCACTGGTACCCAGTCCTAAAGAGCTTGTCTCAAGGCCCAGCCTGGACATTGCCTCAAATTCCTCATTTACTGACTCAACAAAACAATCAGATCCTGCACAGCCATCTCAGAACCCTAAATCTGGCTGCATGGCGGATAATGTAAGCAGCCAACACCATTACATCAGTTTTTCTTGCCTCAGATGTCAGGTGCCCTCCTAATGGGAAGCAATTAAATCTATAATTACAAGGATATACCTCCAACAAAAAAGCAAATAACACCAAAAAACTTTTTGAGCATAGTAAGGGAGAGTAGAGGTATAACCAAAAGAAGAAAGGGGGCTGGAGGGAGGGTAACCAGGACTGCAACAGTGAATACACTTGAACATCTACATTTATGGTAAGTGTACACAACTGTACTATGTTCATCGTGTTTCACTGTTGCAGTCTTTACATTTGGGTAGATTCCCAAAGCTAAGGTTGGGAGGAGGAATTTAAATAGAATTAGGACCAGCTATAAGACCCTGCAAGACTGCAGTGGCAAAGCCAGCTCTGGATTTAGAGAAAATTGACAAATGATAATGCTTGGTGAAAGTATGCACAGAACTCCAGGTAGCAGCTTCTAGGATGTCCCTGGTAGGAATGTCCCTGAGAAAGGCTGTAGAGGTAGATGCAGCCCTGGTTGAATGGGGTCTGATGCCTTGTGGGATAGGTTTTCCATAGTGTTTATAGCAGAAATGAATGCAGTGGCCTATCCATTTTGAAATGGTTTGCTTTGAAATACCTTTCCCCACTGTCCCTGCAGCAAATGCCACCAGCAGTTGTTCAGAATTCCTTTGAGGTTTAGTCCTGCCCAAGTAAAATCTAAGTTGTCCGTGCACATCTAAGGAGTGCAGTATCCATTCCCCTTTGTTCTGTGGGATAGGAAAGAAGGTAGGCAAATTAATGGACTGATTTAGAGCCACACTGGAAACCACCTTGGGCATGAAGGAGGAATTGGTTCTGAGGGAAACCTTGTCCGCATGAAAGATGATGAAAGGCTCCACTGTCATAAGGGCATGTAATTCAGATACCGTTCTTGCAGAAGTGATTGCTAAAAGGAAAGCTGTTTTCCAGGAAAGGAATTTTAAATCTGCAGTAGCAGCTGGCTCAAAAGGAGGAAGAGTAAGTTTCTCCAAGACAAAGTTAAGGTCCCAGGCTGGAGCTCTCCTGGGTGGCCTTAAATTTTTGGCCTCTCTGAGGAACTGCTTGAGCAGTGGGTGAGAGAAAAGGGGAGGCTCTGTGCTGTAATGAGCTGAAATGGCTGAGGCATGAATTTTGATGGAGAAAAAGGACAAGCCCTTATGAAGCACCTCGGTCAAGTATTGTAGAATCTGAGGTAAACTGGGCACTGCTGCGCTCATCCCTTGAGATTGATTCCGGGCACAAAATCTTTTCCATTTTGCAGCATAAGAATTTTTAGTACTAGGCCTCCTTGCCTCTAAAATGATATCCATCACTGATTTACTGAGGGATGGTAAAGGAGAGATTAGGTAATTAGCCAGGCTGCTAGGTTCAGGATTTGCAGCTGAGGGTGCAGAATCTGGTTCTCCTGCTGAGACAACAGGGAAGGAGTCTGAGGCAGGTGCCATGGGAACAAGTGTGACAGACTGCGCAAGAGAGGGTACCCAGTGTTGGCGTGGCCAGTCTGGTGCAATTAAAATCATCCTTGGCTTGTACTGTTTGATCTTTATTAGTACCTTGGAGAGCAGAGGCAGAGGAGGAAAGGCATAAACTGATAGGTTTTTGCAGCTGAAGGATAGAGCATCCACTTTCCAAGCTAGCTTGTGGGGAATCCTTGTGCAAAATGCGTCCAATTGATGGTTCTGGGGGATGGCAAACAGGTCTATATATGGGCTCCCCCAATTGCTTGTCAACATGTTGAAAATCCTTGGTTCCAGTTTCCACTCATGTGGGTCCATGAGGTTTCTGCTTAGTCCGTCTGCCAGTGTATTTAGTTTTCCTGGCAGGAAATGAGCTTGTAGATTCACTTGGTAGCTCAAGGCTGTATTCCACAATGCCATGGCTAGTCTGCAGAGGGGGTAAGAATGTGTACCTCCCTGCTTGTTTATGTACCACATGACAGTGGTGTTGTCAGTCTTTACCATTAGTTGTCCTGGAAGAATGTGGTCCTTGAAGGCTGTCGGAGCATTCTGTACAGCTAACATTTCCTTTTGATTAATGTGCAGGTGCATTTGACTTGGGTTCCATTTGCCCTGAATGCACTTCCCTGCCAGGTGAGCACCCCATGCATAGTCTGATGCATCTGTTAAGGTTTGGGCGGCAGGGGGTAGTGTGAATGATAGTCCCCTGTTTTGGTGGCAGGCCTCTGCCCACCAAAGGAACTCTAGGTGTAGGGAAGGGATGATAGGAATCATTGCTTCTAGATCCTGTGAATATTGACACCATAGGCTTTTGAGATACCATTGTAGTTTCCTCATATGCAGCCTTGCATATGGAATTAGAAGAATGCAGGAGGCCATGAACCCCAAGGCTTGCAGTATTTGCCTTGCAGATAGTTGGGTTTTTGTGGCCACTTGTTTGAAGTAGGTTGTCAAAAGAATCTGTTTCTCTGGCATGAGGAAAGCCATCTAGGAAGTTGTATTCAAGCTTGCTCCCAGGAATATAATTTGTTGACAGGGTACCAGGTGTGATTTCTTTTCATTTATGGTGTACCCCAGACAAGTCAGCCCCATGTCCTGGCTTTCTGCCTGAATTAGACAATCGTCCAGGTATGGGTATATTTGAATATTTCTTTGCCTGAAAAATACAATGACTGGAGCTAGGCACTTTGTGAATACCCTGGGCGCAATAGATAAACCAAAAGGCAGTGCAGAGAACTGACAGTGCATGTAGCCTGCTTTGAAGCATAGGTATCTTCTGCAAGACTCCCTGATGGAGATGTGCAGGTATGCTTCTTTTAAGTCTAGTGTTGCCAACCATGCATCTTTGCCTAGCATAGGAAGCAGCTGGTGAAGAGTCAGCATTTTGAATTTTGGAATCACCAGAAAGGTGTTTAGAGTAGAAAGGTCCAGGATAGGACACCATATATTGCCTTTTCTGGGTACCGGGAAAAGTCTCGAATAGAAACCTTGTCCCTTTCCCTCTTCTGGTACCAACTGAATAGCCCCCATGCTTAAGAGAGAGAGAACTTGATTTTGGGCCTCTGCCCACTGACTTGGGGGTAGATCTGGCCACCTGCTTGGTGTTGGTAACGTGTGGAAGTGAAATTTGTATCCTTAGTACACTATATTTAAAATCCATTTGTCCTCGGTAATGAGTTCCCAGTTTTTGGCCTGCAGACCAATCTTTCCGCCTAAAGGAGCATTCAGTTGGGAAGTGCTTGGAAGTTTTAAAAGCAAGTCATTGAGACAGTTTTCTATAGGGGGGAGTCATACTACTCCCAGATTTGGGTGCGGATATCCCCCACTACTTAGTCTTGTGTGTCCCCTGGGACTGAAATCTGGGGTTTCTGCTGTGTCTGGGTTTGGCTTGAGAAGACCTAGAAGGGTCTGGAAAGGACCAATTCTTAGAGGGCCAATGCCTACTAAATCTAGGAGGCTAAACTTGCAAGAAATCTTTAACAGTTTGCATAGATTTAGCTTTAATAAACCACGTAAAAAACGAACTAAGTCCCAAAAAGATCCACAAAAGCAACAAAGTAGAAGGAAGATGACCAAATAATCCACTAGTAACTTCCAAGAAATACTTTATTCAAAATGAAAAACTCAAAAGAATGTGAAATCCATCAAGCGCTTTCGCCTGAACACTGTCAGGCTTTTTCAAGATATTCACAACCAAGACATACCTTACTTTAAATAGTCCATTCATGAAATCCGTTAAGACAATCAACTCAAATTGGATAATTCATTAAATCCATTTGAAAGGATTTAAATACATTGGATAAAAGGAAGCTTCTTTGTTCACCAGTGGGAGTGGGGAGCACTGAGCAGCCTATTTGTCCCTAGAGGAGTGTTACCAGCCAGAAACGTAGTCTATTGGCCATTTTGGGTCAATTCCTAGCTCTTTTCAACCCCCTGCTATAAAGGCCACTTTAGCGTGCTTTTTCGCTTGTATTCAACTCAGCACAGCTCCTCGTGGTGTCCTGCAGAGTTCTACAAGCAGCAGAGAGCAAAAGAGTGACTTTTTCCTGATTTAAATATTTTTTTGTGGCTTTTTGATTATTTACTGCTTAGCGACTGCATTTTCGCCTGTTTATACAGCTCTGCATTCTATTTAAACTGTTTTTGTGTTGATTAACTGTTTTGCACTTTTAAAAAGTTATTTGTTGCTTAATTTACCTGTAGGCTAACACACTCAAGTGCGCTAGCAGTTTAAAAGCATTTATAGCATTTACTGTCTGTTTTTCCTCTGTTTTCTGCAAAAAAGAAAAAAAAAAAAAATCTTGTTTTCCCGCCTTACTGAACTAGAATAGTCCAGTCTTCAGAGTTTGCTGATCTCTGGGCTTTGGCTTGGTTCCTGTGCTATTCCGTATCCTTATTTGGATAAAGGGAAGCTTCTTTGTTCACCAGTGGGAGTGGGGAGCACTGAGCAGCCTATTTGTCCCTAGAGCAGTGGTTCCAGCCAGAAACTTGTAGTCTATTGGCCATTTTGGGTCAATTCCTAGCTCTTTTCAACCCCCTGCTATAAAGCCCGCTTTAGCGCGCTTTTGCGTGATTTAGCGCGGAGTTGCCCATAGAGCACCATCGGGCAGTGTCGGTTAAACAAGGTTAAACTATTTCTGGCCCCGTAAAGTCTGCTCTTCAATTTTTCCCTTAGAACTTCTCTACTTGCAATCCAAACAGTCTATTCTCTATCTCAAAATTTATTAATATAATGTTGTGGTGAGTGAATAATACTACAAATAGAACTCAAGGTAACTTTTCTTGTCTAGGGGATAAAAATGTCACATTAAAGACCTTTCCTTGAACCAAAATGTTACATTCTAAAAGACTGCCAGATATTTCCAACTCCCGTGATATAAAGTAAATGTATCGTTGCAAAACAGTACTGGGATAAAATGCCGCATACTGCAAGGAGAAAGGGCAGACTTTCAGTTTTATACTGACTGTGTAAACAGTACTGCAAAAGGGTCTAAAATAGAGCTATAGAAGAAAATATATTGGCCTGTAATAATAATCCCACAGCCAAGCCTAATCAAGTAATCAGGGTACCATCAACATGTATGGTAGTGGGACAGAAGTACCAAAACACTGTGATACATTTTAATACATCATTCCCTCCTGACACTACTGGCTGTAGAGATGAAGAGCATGGTACAATACTCTTTTGGGGTGGGGGGATGGGAACAAGCTTAAGTGCATTAAACTCAATTGATGTAGAGATAGTGGCAAACAGATTAAAATTGACAGGCCAGGATATTTCACAAATTGTGCATTTACAGGCACAATGGTTACCTACTCTATGGACATCACAGAAGAGACATTTATTTTCAAAAATACTTTTTGCAATGTTTTAGTGACTCTTTGATTAGCAGTTTAGGATTTGCTGTTAATATTACTAAGTTCGTAAACTGGACTAAATGTATTTATGTACAAATACAGAAGAATTCAGTGCAAATAAAGTTACATAAAGTCATAAATGAAAGTAAACAGTTAATTCAACAGTTGCAAAAAGTTAAAACAATTCTAAGTCACAAATTAAATTCTGTAATTATAAAAAATAAGTTACTCAAGTTAGCTGAAAAAAAATAAAGCAAACACAGCCCATAATTGGTGAAATATTTTTACAGGATGGTCGGCAAACAAAAAAAGTTGTTAGATTGGATTATACACCCAGTTCTGGTAGTAATGCCTAATATCAGTGTATTAACTCTGTGAAATTGTGTTTTAACCTGTTGTATCAAAAGAAAGCTAAATGTTTTGTTTCCTAATGTGTTTTTTGTAAATCTTGGTGAAAATTTTGATGTAACCAAAATTACATATCGATGTTAACTGTTTGTGTATTTTTAAAACAAAAAAGGGAACTGTTAGAATAAATACATTTAAACACTTAAAATAGTGCATGTACATTTCTATTTGTTAATATATATATATATATATATATATATATATATATATATATATATATATATATATATATATATATATATATGTATGTATATGTTAAAGGGTTAAACCTTTCTTAGCCTTAGCTGAAAATAAGTAGAAAAGGTAGGAAAAAATTAAATCATATGTTTGGCATCCATACTGTGTGACAATTGTTCAGTGATTAGTACAGCTGCAAGGGGAACTGCAGATAAGGATGACTTCCTGACTAGTACAGCTATGAGGATGACCGGAGACAAGGACGACTCCCTAAGTCTTAACAGTTGCCACATAATTCACCTTGAAACAGAAAAAAGTCATCTTAGCAGCAGACTGCATGACATCAAGCAGACTTCAAAAGATTGCTTTCATAGACAGGATCCAAATGCTACAAAAAAGTACTATAAAAGCATTGTAAGACTAAATGGTGTTGGTTCTGGTATTTTGTAGGATCATTAGTTCTGAGATAAATGGAGAATTATCTGTATTTGTATCGGGAAGCAAACCTTGTACACTAAAAGTTGTAAGCTGTCACTTGTACGTGTCGTCTGTTATATAGATAAGGTATTTTATTAGTAACTGTGCTCAAGTTGCATAAAGTTGTTACAGTATTATAAAGTATACAATGTGCCATGATAATTAATTTTTCATTTTAAATGGAAAATGTTAGATTGAAGGAAGGGAGCACAAGAATTGCTGTAAAGAGTGCATTGGAAATGAAGCAGAGATGGGATTCTGACGATGGAGAACAGTAATACAATCAGTAACTTAATGTGGGAATACAGTGCAGTAATTATGTTTGTGAAATGTGAGAGAATGAGAAAATCTGGAAATATTGGACTTTCAAAATTTGTTGGACTTATAGGGGACTCTAAATGATATGCCCTACTTCATGTTATTAATGTTTGAATAAATGCTTTGAAGAAGGGAAGAGAGGGGAGAAAGCTAACTGTAAGTAAAGAAAATATTTTCTTTTCTTAATAGTATTTTATTTGTGGTGTATGCTTTTCTTTGCATGCTATTTTTAAGTGTAATGGGGATTGTAAACAGTAGCTGTTGTTTTTTTCTTTTTCTCCCGTCCTCTGTCTTCTTGTACAGTTTTGAAAAATATAGACCATGCAATTAAAAAAAGCCTGCCTTAAAAATGCATGACTAACTTAAAAGTAATATGCTTTCTCATTCTTGTATGGGTAATGACTGTATTAAGGACCTTATATTGATTAATTTTGAGAGAGAGCAAGTAAATGAAACTGAATATTGAATATTATGAGGCTTTTTTTCTAGCAAATGCATGTATACTTAGTAGTAGTTCTGCAGCTGGTCTTCATGTTTCTATGGAAACAATATGATAAATCAGATAAACTGGCTGTCTGGATCTCATCTCTCCATAGAGACAATCTGGTAAAGAGAAACTGGAGACGGTCTGGTGGAAGGGGGTTGACTGAATGAAAAGAAAAAAGAGAAATTGACTAGGACATAATGTTCTCTGAAATCAATAGGATTTTCCCAGCTGGGAGAGCTTTAAAGAGAACAACAACCAATTAGACTTGAAGTGAAGTTTTCTCAGTTTTTTTTTTAAATGCAGTGGAGATACTATTATAAACAGATGCTTTTAATTTTTTTCTTTTTCTTCCTTGTTCTCTCTTTTCTTTGTTCAGTTTTAAGACATGTAGGTACTGCAGTGAAAAAAATGGAAGAGGTGAGGAGAAGGGGAGGGGAAAGGTATAGTTTTAGAGAGTATGACAAATAAAAATCAGTATGCTTTTTCCCAAGCTTGCATAGGGAAATGACTGGGTTAAGACCCTAGGCTTTATCCAGTAACAAGTGTATTACAAAGCATGTAAATTAAAAAGAATATTGATTATAAGATTTTTTCCTGGTAAACAGGGTACCCTTAGCAGATGTGTGTCTGGTTTGCATGTCACTAGAAGACAATTTGATAAAGAGAAATGCTTGGAGAAAGTGTTTACTGAAAGCATTCAAGTGTTTTCTCATCTGGGAGAGCTGTAAAGATAGACAAAATCAAATAGATCTTACTAATAGCACAGGCTGAACAGTGCATCTTAGCATGAGTAATTTTTTTTTTTTTGGTTAACTCTAGCCTGTGTGGCTATCATCTTAGAACTTTTGTTCTTATTAGGAAGCAAAAACTTCAGTATTTGAAGATGCACATAGTTTTGTGTGTTATTATTAAGTTAGTAGGTTTTAGGGGAATTTGGGGCAGGTTTGTTTGTTCTGTTTGACGGCTTTCAAATAAAGTTGTGTAAGATGTGGCATAGGCTCAAATGGGTATGACAAGAAACAACAGTATAAAATACCAACCTGCAGAACGGTATATGCATGTAACATAAAAGTTGGAACCAGACATTTGACAAAAAAGCAGCTATATGTAAAAGGTGATAATAACTGTATAAGAAAATGATACTTTCTGTAATGTCTTTCAGTCTGAATGGTCTTACAAATAAATATAAAAAAGAAAGAATAGTGAACTATATTAAAAATTTGGACTGCAAAGAGCTATGCTACAGGAGATACATACCTGTAAAGAACTGAACATGTTAAATTTGGTAAAAAAGGTTTTCAGGATGGTTATTTAGCAGAATATCTGGGGCCAAGGAAAAGAGGAGTAATATATATTAATTGCAAAAGGAGCTCAAGTAGTGATAGAAGAGGGGAAAAAGGTAATAATGGAAGATATCTAGTACTAAGGGGCTACTGGCAAGGGAGGAAGAATACACTGGCATGCATTTACATTCCACCTAAAATGGCTATAATGGAGCTTAAGAAAATTTTGGGAGAAATAATCAGCTTTCATCAAGGAATTGCTTATAGGTGGAGACTGAAATTTGGTTTGCAACAGTGAAGATGTGTCTGGGTGCCCTAGATCGGAAAATATAACAAAGGTGAGTAGATTTTTTTAAGAAGTTAAGGAAAAGGTTTGGCATGGAAGATGTGAATTCAGTACTATGAGTTCGGAGTGAATTTACATATTCTCCAAGATACAAAACTGGGCTAGGCTAGATAGAATTTATATCTCACAGGAACATGTGCATTTAATTGAAGGTCTTGAAATGCACCCAATAACTATTTCAGGTCATGCACCAATAATAACTAAAATAAAAATGGAAGGTAATGAAATAAAAATGAGACACTGGCACTTTCCCACCTATCGGTTGAAAAGAGAGGAATTTAAGGAATGGGTTTTGGAATTAATTCAGGAGCTACTAGAAAAGATAAAAATTTCTTCTGAAAATATAGCTAGGGAGTGGGATAAAATTAAACTGGAGTTAAAAACTAGGGTGGAAATAAAGGAAAGGGAGATATGGTTAAGAAGTAACAAGAATTATTTAGAGGGACTGGTAAATGTTAAAGTATTGCAAAATAGGGGGATTCTCTCAGAACAAGAAAAGGAGTAACTGCAGAATGATAAACAGAAAATAAGGGATTACCTCGATAATATGCACGAGTTTAGATTGATTGTTGTTAAGCAACTGTTTTTTAACAATAATTCTAGAGCACAAAAACTTTTAGCACAACAACTCAGGCAACAGAAAGTGGAAAGGGCTGTCACCAAGCTTATGGAGCCTATAACATGGAAGATAAGAGATCCGGGAGAAGCATTACAAGTATTTTGGAAATTTTATGAAAGTTTGTATAAAGCAGAGAAATATGGAAATCAAGAATAGCTACAAATGGAAAGTTTATGGAAGAATGAAATATGCCAATGTTAGAGGTAGTTGAGGCTCAATTACAAAGAGCACAGGAAGAGATGAGATAAAACTGGCTATGTATAACTAATCTACAGGTAAGTCCTCAGGAATAGATGGTATTTTTGTGGAAGTTTGAAATTTAAGAGGGAAAAAATGTTAAAGATGTGAAGGTTTTGTTTAACAGTATTTTAAGAGGAGGAGCAGTACCAGCATCCTGGAAGAAGGTGGTGGTAATGGTAATTCCCAAAGAAGGTAAAGATCCATCGTATCCAGCTTCATACAGTCCCATTTCAATACTAAACCATGATTATAAACTGTTTGTCTAGAATGGCAAAAGATGGCAAAGGTGATACCAAAATTGATCGATATGGATCAGTTTGGTTTTACGGAGGGGAGGAAAACATTTGACAATATTAACAGAACATTGATGATCCAGAGGGAAGGAGAATGTGAGAAAATACCAATGTTATTGGTGGATCTTGTTGCAAAGAAAGCATTTGACAGAGTAGAGTGGGACTTCATGAGCAGGGCAATGGAAGCATTTGCTTTCCCTGATACAATTATAAGGTTGATTAGGAGTATATATGAGGGATAAGAGGCAAAAATTGAAGTGGGTGGGGTCCTCTCTGATGACTTCTGCTTGAGTAGAGGAACCAGGCAGCATTGTCTACTTTCCCTTTTGTTGTTTGTATTATATTTAGAACCACTGGCAAAGAAAATAAGGGACTTAGAAATTCAAGGATATAATTGGTATGGTAGTCAGGAAAAGCTGGCTGTATTTGCAGATGATATTATTTTACACATGACTAAACCAGAGGGGGGGGCATTGAGTGTTGTGGAACAGTTTGACAGTTTCATATCTTCTTGGGAAACATAATTATTGAAGCTAAAATAAAGTCAATAGCAGTAAATTGTGTACACAGACATGAATTGGTCCAACAATATCCATATTTATGGGGATAAGAAAAAATGAAGGATTTAGGAGTATGGATTAGAAATGACTGTGTTATAGCAGCTAATGATATGTGGGAAGACTAAACAGATGATAATACAAAAACTGAGTTATATGGATACAGTTACTAAGATACAAGCAATTAAAATGTTTTTAGTCCCTTAAGTCTTACACACAGGTCACATATATGTTTAAAAACCAGAGGAGAAGATATGGGTAGCAATTGAAAAAGAGTTGAATGATTTCATCTGGGAAGGAAAGACAGCAAGGGTCAAGTGGGTTAAGATGATTCTTCCAATAGAACAAGGTGGACAAGGATTACCCAATTTGAGGGGATATTTTAGAGCAACACAGTTAATGCTCTTATACATAGCACAAGCAGAAAACTATAATTCAAAATGAAAAGGAATGATGATGATGATACAGGGGGAAGCTCAAGGAGAGATTGGGATTTTGGATGCAAACACTTAAGGAGAACAACAAACGTCATACAGAGTATTATATTGATAAAATAGCAGGGTGTATTGTAAAAACTAAACCAGCATAAGAATGGCGAAAAGAGATTCTGCCGATAGGGATGACTGCAGTTATTGATACAGATAATAGGCAAGAGGAGGATGAAATTTATTGGAGAAAATTGGCAAGAGAACCAATGTATTGGGAGCAAATAACTATTAAGGGAAAGCTAATAGAATGGGAAGAGGCCAAAAATGTATTTGGACTGCAGGCTAGAGATTGCCTTCCCTATCAAGGATTGATATCAGAGTATAAACAAAGAGAAAGAATAGGGGAGTCATAAATGAAAGACCAGCACTGGTAAAGTTTTAACAGAATCTAGAACAGAAGCTGCCATTAAAAAGGAATAATTAGTAGAGCATATAAAATATTGCATGATAATTATAAGAATCAATCTGAGGAGCTTAGAAAGGATTGGGAAGAGTGATTGGATAAGCCATTCTTGAAGAGAGAATGAGGGGATATATGTACATTTTTCAAATATGCAACAAAGTCTAGATTTAGGATCTTTGTTTGGAAGTGTTTACATAGTACTTTTATATACCCCAAATAGACTCCAAAGATTTTTTTCCTTGGGTAGATAGCAAATGTTGGAGGTGTGACGAGCAAGAAAGAAGTGGCTAGGAACGTATTTTTTGGGAGTGTAATGAGCTGGCAGACTTTGACAAGGAGATGATTTTTTTATGAGCCATGCTATAGAATCAGAATTGCCTATTCATAGTATAGCCTTGCTGAGTTTAATTATTGTAGCTGCCAAAAAAACAGTTACTAAAAAATGGAAATCAGAATCTAGACCATCTTTACTAGAAGCAGTGAATATAGTAACAAAGATAAAACAACTGGAATTGGGATGCTTAGAAAAAGGAAAGAGCAAACTACGTAGGAAAAATGTGAATTGTGGGTACAATATATGCAGAGAAGGAAAGAGGTTTGAGGCATGGTTTAAATGAGCCATATAATGCTTAACTGACCGTGACTGGATAGATTATAAATGATGTATATTATTTGTAACCACAGTTGTTTCAATGGTGTCTCTGATGTATAATGTTTGCAACTAAAGTGGCGTCAGTGTTTGTTTTTCGTTTCTATAAATGTAAGATTGACTATGTCATATGTGATAATTTAATAATGATGTTTATTGGAAAAAAATGGACATTTGTCTTAGTCCATATATTGGCTTACATGTCTTGACAAGCTGTGAGCAGGTTAAAGAGTGCCTTAATTCCAGCCACTGAAGTGGCTTTAGTGTGAGGTACTGATGTATCCTATAATGCTTGATAGCAAATTTTGCATATTTATTATAGCACTGTCAGGTAAGGAGAGTTGATTGCATTGTAAATTGATGAATATGTAAGGATAAGAATAGTTGATGATTGATTTTTTTCTAATGATCTGTATGCACTCCGGTGGGTCATTAAGTTGGATAACTTAAAGGCCATATGGTCTTCACATGTTTCTTCATTATACCTGACAGCCACAACCCTGTGTTAATGATGCAAATGATTCCTCGTGTTCTTTCCTTAGTTCTTTTCTTTTTCTTATCACTTCCTACATATATATTATGTATGCCTTTTGGCTAATATTTAAATCCAGTGAGTCTTTTCACTACACAAGTTCTACAACTGTTTTTTTTTTTTGGTGTTGGAAGTTCCTGACCAGGTTGAACTTTCCTTATCTTTGGATCATTGAGTGTATTTATCCAACCTGCATTGGTTAGGTTTGCTTCTTTTCTTCACAGAGTTACCTCTCTTAGGATAGATTTCCTGCTTTCTACCAAAATGCTATTTGGTTAGGAGTAAACAAGTGTGTTCATGGTATGTAGTCAGTACCATTTATGATGTTCTTCGTGTTTCACTGTTGCAGTCATCACACTTGGGTTATCTGCCTACAGGTAACCCTCATTAGTCCTGAATACCACAGTCTTGGCATTTCTGCGTCAGATGCTGTCACCTCTTCCATGATGTCAGGTTGTCAAGAGTATAAAACATGCAGTCGACGCCATTACATCAGCTTTTCTTGCCGAGCAGGAGTCCAAAGCAGAAGCAGTTTGCAAGTGCTGGTCAGCCACTACCTGAAATTTTCATTATTCGAGTTTCAAATCTGAAGTCTTCTAAAGCTAAGTACCCCATTGGGGATCCTTTTTTCTTGCTCTAACCGATGTCAGAAAACGTTAACAATTGTCTTGCCTGAGGAAAGCAAATACTTCCAAAAATAACGAATGGCAAGCAATAAAAATAATCCGTTTATTCTATATTACTAAAGCGCTTTTCGTACGTAGCATGTAAGAATTTAATCAGAAAAAGGAACAGAAAATTAAAGTGCTATATAAATACCAAACACTCAACGTCAGCTGATACATCAATTAAACTCATTAAAGACATATTACGGAATCAAAAAAGCTTACTATATGAAAATAAATTTAGTACTGTATTACGGATATTAAATGCAGCACAAATATACCAAAACATATTAGTAAAACCCACTTATAAAAACAATTTATATTAAAAATAACTAAATAATTATGTTACAGCTATTAAAATGGCAACAAAATTTTATAGGTCATGAATTACTTATAAAAAATGTATATACTAAGATCTAAATGTGTGTAAATAAATAAATAAATTAATAAATTGATAAGTTAATAATAATACTACCATATAACATTAATCCTATAGAATTCCTATCTACTAAGACTCTTAAGTTTTAATAAGGTCATTATAGAACACATGTCATTTAAACCTGGCCAATTATATGAATACAATCTAATCTGCCAAAGTAATTCTAACTTCTCTAATTCAATTTCTATGGGACCACACCTAATATTAGGTATTAGTTGATCTAATACCCAAAATTTAAAAGTATGTGCGGGGTATTCAGAAACATGCTTAGCCAATGCATTATCTAATTTAGGTTTTTTTATGTTGTAAATGTGTTCGTAGATTCTGTCTCTTAATCTACGAACAGTTTTACCTACATAATAACATGGAAAAAACTGGCATATGGCTAAGTAAATGACCATTTTGGAATTACAATTATTTCTATACTTACTTTTTATATCAAAATTATTAATAGTAATAGAATTACTCACAAAAATGAATTTACAGTAAGGACAGGAACCGCAACTGTGCATTCCTTTATTAGTAATCTTATGCTTGGTATTATTAATGCCCTCCAGTAATTGCTTGAAGTTTCTGTCCCTTCTTAATGTAAATCTTGGTGCTTTACCTACTTTATCTTCTAATTCCTTGTTTTCGCTTATAATGTTCCAATTCTTGGATACAGTTCCCTTTATAAAATAAAAATCAAAATTAAAAGTTAGAATCAAACTATATTCAAAGGGAGACGTTATTCTTTTCTCCTTACCATTAATTATTAGATTAGCTGTATCACAAAGGGAATTCTCTAATCCATTAATTGATTGATATCTTCAAACTTTGTATTTCACTAAGTCCTTTAACAATTGGTTTATAAATATCCCTATGTCTCTTATCATAGATTTCATCTAATATATTATCTAGGAATCCCGTTGGATATGCTCTTCTAAGGAACATGTCCTTTAAGTTTCCTCATAAAAGTCATCATCTCTTGTAATCATCCGTGCAGCCCATACTAACTGTCCTTTCACCACGGACTTTTTTGGAACATAGGGTGAGCACTGGAAAAATGTAGGAAGGTATTAGAATAGGATGGTTTTCTGTATATCTTGGTTTCATATTTTTTGTCTTGATTGTAATTAAGAGCACATCCAAATAGGCAATCTGTTTTTCCTCAAAATTGAATGTAAAATGAAGGAAATCAGTACTAGTGTTAAAATATTTAACAAGATCTTCTGCCATATTAAGGTCTCCCTTCAATAGAATAAATATATCATCTAGATATCGGGTATAATAGGTAATTTGGGAATTGATGTGCTCATTACCAAATGCAAAATTCTTTTCCCAATAGCTCATAACCAAATTAGCGAAGCTTGACCCACAGGGTGAGCCCATAGCCACTCCGCTCTTTTGGTGAAATAAATTATTTTTAAAGGTGATATAATTGTGTGTTAGAACTATATTTGATAGTTCTTCAACTAGAAATAGTTCTGATAGAGATACACCTTTATCTTTTAGAGTGAAAATTACCCATTCAATAACCCAGATCTTGTGGTATAGAGGTCTTTCACATCAACTGTGAGTAGATTAAACTGTTCATTAAAATTAATCTCATTGATTTTCTGTAAAAAGGACCAGGAATCTTTACATATACATGATTCAAGATTAACATATTTTTTAAGGATTCCGTCAACTACTTTCGCACAGGCATATGTTGCACTATTCCTACCATTAACTATGGGCCTAAAAGGTGGGTTAATCAGGTCTTTGTGAATTTTTGGCACACCGAAAATAATTGGAGCTATGGGAGAAGGCATAATTAAATAATTATATAAATCCATATCTATCTTCTGTTCAGTAAATAGGTCATTTATATAAATTTTAATTCTGTTAATAGCCTGATTATATTCATTCAAAGAAGCTTGTGCATAGGACTCAGATGACAACATTAGTTCAATTTTATTTTCATAGTCTATCTGGTCCATGAAGACCAGACCACCACCCTTATCTGGCTTCATAATACGCACTCTAGCCTCTTTCAGATATTGTATCCATTTAAGTTCATCATCTGTAAGATTATTTCTACCAACATTATTTCTTCTTATATGCTGCATTTATCTAAAATCAAGCTCACATATCTTTTCGAATGTGTGCAATGAATTATGTAATGGTGGATTGTAAGTGCTGGTGATTTTATACTGGTTCCCATTCATTCTATCAGCATCCCCTAAAAGGAATGCCAGATTAAGTTTCCGCACATACATTTTCAAGTCTACAATACAGTTTGTAATATCCAAATTCTTCATAGGTATAAAAGTGAGGCCCTTCGCCAAAAGGTTAGCCAAATCCACAGGAACAAAAACAGAGGAATAATTATAAATGGAAAAGTCACCCTCAGAGTTCTTAATAATCAGTGGACGTGATTCTGGAACCCCAAGATGTCCTTCAAGAATGCAACTGCAGTCCTGACATATGGGTTGTCCTGCCTCAGGCAGCCCTTCGGTTGGCCAGATTCCAAAGTCTGGGTCCGGCGTCGGCCAATGTCGCTCGCTCCCCGACGTCAGCACGGCTGGAGTATAAAGGCATCAGCCGACGCCATCTTCTTCAGTCTTTCTTGCCGCGCGGTGCCCGAAGCAGAAGCAGTTCGCAAGTGCCGGTCGGTCAGCTCCTGTGTTTCTCAGTTACCGAAGTCATCTAAAAGCTAAGTACCCCGTTGGGGAACATTTTTTCTTGCCTCAGCCGATGTCAGAACAAATTGAAAAAGTTAATAATTGTTTGTCTTGTGGTAAACAAATACCTCATAAGGACTTCCATTCTTATTGCGTCCCTTGCCTGGGCCCAGACCACGATGTCTCGGCCTGTGCTGCCTGTGCCTGCTTTAATAAGCGCACTCTAAGGTGCCGGGCAGAGTTTGCCGAAGAATTTTTCGGAGAATCCTACGCTTACATCATGCCGTCGGAACAACCGACAGCACAAACTACCAAAAAACGAAAGGACCGGGACCGACATCCTCGGCCCGCGTCTTCCACTGATGCAACACCTAAGCCCTCTGCAAGTGCTTCGGTCCCTACGGAAGTGGTAATCCAACCGCTCCAGGCCGACGATACCGCATTAACTCGTTCTTCGGTCCCGGAGGCTACACCGGTGCCGGTGATTGATTTTCCTCCAGAAACCGAAGTTCTGGAACTACCCGACACCATCCCTGTGGACAAGGTTACCCCTGCACGTGGGGCAGCCAGGCCGCCTGTATCTATGTCCATCAAGGCCTTTGCACGTGCTAAGGCCTCCAGCCAGGCCAAGGCCCATCCTAAACCTTCTTCTCAGGCCCCTTCTTCTGATAGACAGATCATGTCTCTTGCTGCAGATCTGATCTCTCTTATCAGGGGGTCTCAGCCTCACCCAGACAGAGGTTCTCAGCCACCTGCTGAAAAAAGGCCTAGAACTGAGCAGGCAGACAACCTCTCTTCAGATGAAGCCTCTGGGGATTCAGAACATTCAGATACCCAAGAAGAATCCTTCCAGGCCTATGAGGACTCTGATGCTGAGGAATCAATTCCCTCTGCCTCTCCTCCAGAGGATTTTTCCTTTGGTGAAGTCCTTCACTCCATGAGGGAGCATTTTAAGTGTCAGGGTCAGGAATTTTCAGATTCTAGGAAAAGGCTACGTACCTTCCTTAAATTACCCCAGCACAGACCTTTAGCTATACCTCCAGTTTTGGATGTCCTGGATGATGTATTCTCGGACTCCAGTGCTTCCCCTGATTCTCTCCCTCCTGCTCCTGTCAAGCCAGACAGATATTACAGGGTCCCTGACACTCACAAGCATCTCTTTAAGGCCCATTCCGTGGATTTAGAAACTATATCACAGGGCCCCAAAGGAGTGGCTGCCTCCTCAGCCAAACATCCACTGCCTGCTGACAGGGAAGCAAGGTCCCTGGAGAGATGGGGTAAAAAAGTTTATACCTCTTCCACCCTTGCCATGAGGTCACTTAACTGCCTTTTTCATATGTTTCAGTACCAGGATTTTTTACTGGATGATTTGCAGAAAAAGCTAGCCGCTCCTGAGCCTATAGATAGAAAGGCATTGCAGGATTTGGTTCATAATACACAGCAGGTTAGCAATCATTTTCTACAGTGTGGTTATGATGCATTGGAGGCTTCATGTAGGGCAGCTATGACAGGGGCTGTTATCCGTAGACATGCTTGGTTAAAAGAACAGCCACTACCGGATCATGTTAAAGTAAAGCTCCTGGATGCACCTCTGGATAAACAAAAGCTTTTTGGTGCTAATGCTCAGGATGTGTTGAAGTCTATTGAGGAGAAGGCAAAATCAGTACAGACAGTAAAGGATTTCCTCCAGGTTCAGCCACCCAGATTCAGCAGAAATTGGCCTTCAAAGAATTGGTCCTTTCCAGACTCTGACAAGTCTCAAAAGGGAAAGAGCAGGCGTGCACGAGGTAGAGGGCAATACCGAGGTTCCTACCGGGGCCGCCAATGGCAACCACAAAATCAGAGAAGTGGCACAGGTAGTTCACCTGCACCACAGGGACAATCACAATGACTTACCTTTCACTCCGCCTACCATGGCTCAAAGAGAAGCACCTCTAGGTGGAAAATTATCTTTATTCTCAAAAAACTGGCATATTATAACAAAGGACAATTGGATTCTGGACATAATAGACAGAGGTTACAGGTTCCACTTCCATACCTTACCTACAGGACAAGGCATGCCAAACCTGCCACAAAATCAAAGGGCAGAGGCGCTCATAGAAATCTCAAAGCTGTTACAAATAAAAGCAATAGAGAAGGTTCCTCCTCAGGAACAAGGCCAGGGATTTTACTCAAGACTGTTCCTTGTTCCAAGAAAAGAAAAACAATGGAGGCCTATACTGGACTTGTCCATTCTAAACACTTTTCTCATCGTGCCAAAATTCAAGATGCTGACTTTACAGCAACTTCTTCCCATGCTGGGCAAGGGGTCTTGGCTGGTTACTCTGGACCTCAAGGAGGCATACCTGCATGTCCCTATCAGACACAGTTGCAGAAGATACCTCAGATTTCTTGCAGGAACAGAGCACTATCAATTCTCAGCATTGCCGTTTGGCTTATCTACTGCGCCCAGAGTATTCACGAAATGCCTGGCATCAGTAGTAGCACACTGCAGACTCCAGGGGATTCAAATATACCCTTACCTGGACGACTGCCTTATACAAGCAGACAGCAAACAAACCATGATAAAACACTTGGATTATGTCATTCAATTGCTGCAGGCTTTGGGATACACAGTCAACATGCAAAAATCAAGACTACTGCCATCCCAAGAGATTACTTTTCTAGGAGCAAAACTGGACACACAGCTACAAATGGCTTTTCTCACAGAGGAGAAACAAGAACATTTGACAGACTACTTCAAAAGCCTAGCAAAACTAACCCACTTGACCGCAAGGAAGACCCTGCAGGCCCTGGGGTTCATGGCATCTTGCATTCTGCTAATTCCTCTGGCAAGACTACACATGAGAAAGCTACAATGGTACCTAAAAAGCTTGTAGTCTCAACACAGCCACAACCTAGAAGACCTAATACCACTTATACCATGCCTGCAAAAGGAATTTTTGTGGTTGGCTCAAGCAAGCCACTTAAACGAAGGCATGCCTTTCAACAAAGCTCCAACAAGTCAAACTATTACAACAGATGCCTCGGACCATTGATTGGGGGTCGCACATGGACGGAAGATGCATTCAAGGACAATGGACTCCCATGGAAATGCATCAACACATAAATCAAAAAGAGATGTTGGCTGTGATACATGCAATAGTAGCCTTCGGAAAATCTCTTCAGCAAGGTCATCTGCTAATACGGACAGACAACACTACTGTCATGTGGTACATAAACAAACAAGGGGGCACACATTCCTACCCCCCCTGCATTTTAACAATGACTCTTTGGGAAAAGTCCCTGAAACTGAACATCTACCTGCAATCCCAGTTTGTTCCGGGCAAGGACAATGTTCTGGCAGACAGGTTGAGCAGAGATTTCTTGGATCCACATGAATGGATGCTACACCCACGCATTTTCTCACAAATAACAACTGCATGGGGGAAACCAGATATAGACCTCTTTGCATCTCATCTCAATCATCACCTGGAAAGGTTTTGCACAAGGATACACCATCCTCTAGCCTGGAGAACGGATGCTCTTTCCTTCAGCTGGAATGCCCTAACAATTTATGCATTCCCTCCTCTACCTTTACTCACCAAGGTGTTACTGAAGATCAAGGCAGAACAACCAAGAGGGATCTTGATAGCTCCAGACTGGCCAAGGCAACACTGGTATCCACTGCTACTGAGCATAACACACACCAAACCGTGGCCCTTGCCTCAATGGCCTCTGCTTCTGACTCAACACAATTACAGGACTGTTCATCAGAACCTGCAAACCTTGAAGCTGACAGCTTGGAGGGTTCCATGACTGTGGCCCATGACTCCCTCTCCAAAAAAGTTCAGGAAATCTTGCTGGAGGCACGCAGACCTTCCACCAGAAAAACCTATTCGGCCAAATGGAAGAGATTCATCATCTGGAATGTCAACAAGGGCCAGGATGCATCACTGATGAACATACCTCATATTTTAGAATACTTGGCAGAAATGTTTCACAGTGGCCTCTCGTACCCTTCCATCAAAATCCACGCTTCAGCTATCTCAGCACATTACAACTGTGATCCACCTGTCTTCTCGCATCCCTTGCTAAGACAGTTTCTAAGGGGGATAAAGAATATCAAACCTCCAAGGAAACCACCAATTCCTGCATGGGACCAATTACGTCTTAGAAAAATTAACTCTTCCTCCTTTCGAACCAGCAGCATCTTCAGAAATGCAATTTCTCTCTTCGAAAACGGCTTTCCTGTTGGCAGTAACCTCAGCAAGAAGAGTCTCGGAGATACAGGCCCTCATGGCAGTTCCTCCTTTTCTCATTTTTCATCAGGACAGAGTTTCTCTTAGGACCAATCCTTCATTCATGCCTAAGGTGATATCCAGAGTGTCTCTAAACCAAGCAATTCACCTGCCAATCTTCTTTCCTAACCCTCAAAATAAAGGGGAAAAGCTGTTGCATACTCTAGACATTCACAGACAGCTACGCTACTACTTGGACAGAACAAAGATCACCAGGAAGTCTGACCAACTGTTTGTAGCCTATGCTGCTGGAGCGCAAGGAAAAGCAGTTACCAAACAAACTATTTCAAAATGGATTGGACACTGCATCAGATTTTGTTACTCTTTCCATGGAAAAAGTGTGCCAGCTAATATTAGACCACACTCCACCAGAGCTATGGCCACATCCACAGCTTTTCTAAGAGGAGTGGCTACAAAAGATATTCTAGAGGCTGCCACATGGAACTCCGTGCATACATTTACCAAACACTACAACCTGCCATTATACTCCAGATCCCGAGCAGGCTTTGCTTTGGCAGTCCTGCAGGGCCTTCTAGCTACACCATCTCTTGCTTAGTCCTACCACCCCCAGCTTGGCTATGGTATTCAACCCATATGTCAGGACTGCAGTTGCATTCTTGAAGGACATAGTACAGTTTTGTACCTACCATAAATGTAGATGTCCGAAAGATATGCAACTGCAGTCAGGTTTACCCTCTCTCCTACCCCTCTGTGTTTTCCCTTGGGTCCATTTCCACCCTTATTTCCTATTAGCTGGGGATATC
Organism: Protopterus annectens; assembly: GCF_019279795.1. Taxonomy (NCBI): domain Eukaryota; kingdom Metazoa; phylum Chordata; order Ceratodontiformes; family Protopteridae; genus Protopterus; species Protopterus annectens. The sequence continues at coordinate 769,396,096 of NC_056745.1, read as the reverse complement.
TGTTATGGTGTATCTGTTTATTACTGTTTTTGCATGTCTGGAATTGTTGTTTTTTCCATTCACAAAATTTAGCCTTCCTTGGAGGGCACCTGGCATCTGGGGTAAGAAACACTGAAGAAGATGGCGTCGGCTGATGCCTTTATACTCCAGCCATGCTGACATCGGGGAGCGAGCGACATCGGCCGACGCCGGACCCAGACTTTGGAATCTGGCCAACCGTAGGGCTGCCTGAGGCAGGACAACCAATATGTCAGGACTGCAGTTGCGTATCTATCGGACATCTACATTTATGGTAGGTACAAAACTGTACTTTTTATTTCCATTTGTTGTATTTCTTCTTCTGGTTCCACTTGCCATATGTTCTCCCCCTCGGAAAACCCTGTTGGTTAGATCCTCCTTGACTGTTATTAGTTTGGGAATTATATTTAAATTGATTTTGTAAACGTTCACTTCTCCGGGGTCCCTCTTCATTACTAACAACAGTATCACTGCCATTACTAGAGTTATTAGTGAGGGGTACTTCCTGCAGATTATCCATAGTCTGCCCATCAGGATTAGTACAACTTTGTATATTAGGTAATTGGGAAGGAGCTACAACTTCCCCTTCCCTACTATACTTAAACATGTTCCATTGTTGTGCAGGAGGTGGACATGGATAAGCTATACCTTGTTCATATTGTTGGCAATCTCTTTGTAGTTTTTTACACTTAATTGATCTTGCTTTATTAATAAATGAATCAATAGTTTGGAAAATATGTGAATACTCAAATTTATATCTGAAAAAATCAGGGTATGTCCTAATTTGAGTATCCAATAAATTGATATGGTCTCTTAGATCATTATTCATTAAAGTGTAATTCACTTTCATGATTTCTAATAATTCCAGACCTTGCTTATTAAATAATTTAATCAGGTCTAAATGGAATTGAGAATTAGGAATTAGTCCAGTTGGATATTGCCATATCCTGAGACCCTTCGGCACTAGTTGTAATCTTAAACATTCATTGAAGTAGTCTATTTCCAAAGATAGTTTTTTATATTTTAACATAATGTGATCAAAGGAATTCAACAACTTAGCTATATTTGACTCTTCCCTAGCCGGACTCACCGAACCTGCTGTAGGATTCAGTTGGTTCCAACCTGTAGTCGTATTCAGCCATTCATTCAGGTTGGGTAGTCCAATAAGCCCTGGGATGGAGCTCCCTTTGTTGCCCATAGCTATAGGTTGACCAATTGTTCCGTTAGACATGGCATTCAAAGTGTTAATGCTATACGATTGTTCTTGTCTATGTAATCCACTCACGTTCCCCGAAGCCACTTCAGAAAACAAATGTTGTCCTTGGCCACATGGAATAAAGTCAGAGAGAGTGGATGGAATACTAGGATCAGAAACAGTTAGTGGAACGCCATTAGAATTATTGGCGCCAAAATTTGAATTCGCCGGTATTTCACTGTTACCGGCCGTACCCGAATGCTGCCGCTGTTGTTGTTGTAAAAGCGGACCGGAGAGCTGATCCACTTTCTCGGTCAGCTTCTCTACTTGTTGTGCCAAAGTTTGCACCAAACATAAAAGATTATTGTTGCTGCACATATCTCCTACTGTTCCACCAGCTTGAGACCTCATAGGTAACGGAGATAAATCCACGGAATTATCCAAAGAATTGCTTGCCATTTAAACAAACTAAAAACAAAAAATCACTGAAAAACTTCCAAAAATAACGAATGGCAAGCAATAAAAATAATCCGTTTATTCTATATTACTAAAGCGCTTTTCGTACGTAGCATGTACGAACTTCATCAGAAAAAGGAACAGAAAATTAAAGTGCTATATAAATACCAAACACACAACATTTTCTAACTAAAACTACCGAATTTCTCAGGCCCAGAGTTCGCACTATGCCTAGGAAACCGATGACCAAAGCGCATAGTCTCCTATGCCACAGAAACAAATGCTTAGAATGACTGAAGACCTTATTTCTTTAATTAGGGGAAGCCAGCCTTCCCCTTTAAAAGACAAAGAGTTGGTTTTCCTTCTGATTATACATACCATGAGTCTGATGACTCTGACCCCTCTGATTACCAGGACATACCGTTATCTACCTATGAGGATTCAGATGCAGAGGATTCTATTCCCTCTGCCTCCCTCCTCCCCCCCGAGGACTTTTCTTTCTGTGAAACTTTTCATACCCTAAGAGAACATTTCGGCTGGGAATGCCAGGACTACCCACAGTCAAAAAGAGACTCGGAATTTTTAGACTTGCCTCAGCACAGGCCTCTAGCTATACCCCCTGTTCTGGATGTTGTAGATGATGTCTTCATGGAATCTAGTCTTACCCCTGATACTTTAACACTAGCTCCTAGAAAGCCTGACAGGTACTGCAAAGTACCTGACTCTCACAAATTTCTATTTATAAGTCCCACTGCAGATCCAGAGACCATTTCCCAGGGACCTAAAGGTATTAAGGCTACTACAGCTAAAAACCCTACCCCTTCGGACAGGGATTTTAGGGCTTTAGACAGATGGGGAAAGAAGGTATATGCCTCTGCAACTCTTGCCATCAGAGCTTTAAATTGCCAGTTTCACATGTTGAAGTACCAGCAGCATATTATGGAACTAATTAAACAAAAAATGTTGTTGATTCCTGATTGTGCAGAAAAAGATTTACAAGAGTGAATGCATTCTGCAAACCAGGTTGGTAAACATACTTTACAGTGTGGTTTTGCTGCCTTAGAAGCATTTTGCAGGGCTGCTGTCACTGGGTCTGTTCTGAGAAGGCATGCTTGGCTGAAGGAACAAATCTTGCCAGATCATGTCAAAGCAAAATTACTAGATGTTCCATTAAACCCAGATTGATTGTTTGGCACAAAAGCAGAAGTAGTTCTTAAAAAGCTGAAGGAAAAAGCTAAATCTATGCAAACTGTTAAAGATTTCCTACAGGTACAGCCACCTAGATTCAGTAGGCATTCGTCTTCAAAAATACTGGTACTTTCCAGTCCCTCCCAGACCTTCTCAGTCCAAACCCAGGGGCAATAAACCACCAAGACTACAGTCTCAGGGTATGCACAGATCTAAACAATGGAGTACTCCCACATCAAAAATGCAGTGGTAATGACTTGTCCTTCATCCTGCCCTGCCATGCCCAAATACTTGCACCCCTAAGAGGAAAACTCACCCTGCATGCAGAAAACTGGGAGTATATTACCCAGGACCGATGGGTCTTAAACATTGTATCCCAGGGATACAGATTCTACTTCCATTCACTGCCAACCCCAAACAGGTTGCCAGGCCTTCCTCCAAACCAGTGGGCAGAGGCCCAAAAGCAAGTACTTTCTCTTCTCAGTATCAGGGCTATTCAGCCTGTTCCAGCAGAGCAAAGGGGGACAGGGTTTTACTCCAGACTGTTCCTGGTGCCCAGAAAAGAGAATTCCTGGCACCCTATCCTGGATCTGTGTTAGGCAAGGACTCCTGGCTGGTCACCCTAGACTTAAAAGAAGCTTATCTGAACATCCCAATAAGGGAATCTTGCAGGAAATTTCTGTTTCAGGGCAGGCTCTATGCACAATCAGTTCTCTGCACTTCCCTTTGGCTTATCCACTGCTTCCAGAGTATTCACAAAATGCTTGGCTCCAGCCATTGAATACTGCAGGCAGAGAAACATTCAAATTTAGCCATACTTGGACGATTGCCTGATTCAGACGGACAGTCAGGAATTGCTACTTCAGCACCTGGCGTTTGTAAAGAAACTCCTAACTTCTTTGGGGTATACCATCAGCGAAAAGAAATCACATCAGGTATCCAGCCAAAAGATTGTATTCCTGGGAGCAAGCTTGAACACAACTTCCCAGATGGCATTCCTCACTCCAAAAAAGCAGGTTTATTTGACAAATTAAAATACTGGCCACCCAAACCCAGCTAGCTGCAAGGAAAATTCTGCAAGCACTAGGGTTCATGACCTCATGCATCCTCCTAATTCCATATGCAAGACTGCATGTGAGGAAACTTCAGTGGTACTTAAAAAGTCTGTGGTGTCAACATTCTCAGGACCTGGAAACAGTGATTCCTATCATTCCTTGCCTGAAGACAGAGTTCCTTTGGTGGGCAGAGGTGTGCAACCACAACAAGGGACTCCCTTTCACTCCACCCCCCTGCTGCCCAAACCCTGACAGCTGATGCATCAGACTATGCATGGGGGACTCACATGGCAGACAAATGCATTCAGGGCAAATAGAGACCAAGGCAAATCCACCTGCATATCAATCAAAAAGAAATGTTAGGTGTACAGAATGCACTGACAGCCTTCAAATACCTTATTCTTCCAGGACAACTCTTGATATAAAGACAGACAACACCACAGTTATGTGGTACATAAACAAGCAGGGGGGAACTCATTCCTACTCACTCCGCAGGTTAGCCATGGCTCTGTGGAACACAGCCTTGAACAATCAAGAGCAATCAAGTGCACCTGCAAGCGCAAATCCTGCCAAGCAAACAAAATTCACTGGCAAACACTTAAGCAGAAATCTAATGGACCCACACGAGTGGAAACTAGAACCCAACTCATTCAAACTTCTAACCCACAAGTGGGGACACCAGGGGTGGACCTCTTTGCTTCCTCACAAAACCATCAATTGAGCAAATTATGCACAAACTCCCCACAGCCAAGCATGGAAAGTGGATGCCCGATCCTTTACATGGGAAAACCTCTCAATATCTGCCTTCCCCCTCTACCCTTTCTCTCCAAAGTACTACTCAAGATCAAACAGGACAGGCCAAAGACAATCTTTATTGCACCAGACTGGCCACGCCAGCACTGGTACCCACTCCTACGCAGTCTGGCAGCAGTGTCACCCTGGCGCCTATATCAGACCTCCTCTCTGCTGTCCCAGCAGGAGGAACAAGTCTTGAATCCTCAGCTGCAAACCCTGAACCTGGCAGCCTGGCTTATTCCCTGAGTACATCACCATCAACCCTCAACAGACAGGTGCTGGATGTCATCCTTGAGGCCAGGAGGCCTAGTACTAGGAAATCTTATTCAGAAAAGTGGAGAAGATACTGTTCTTGGAGCCAGTCTCAAGGAAAGGACACAGCCGTGTCCACCTTACCTCAAGTCCTAGATTATCTAGCAGAGCTGCTCCACAAAGGCCTATCCTTCTCATCAATTAAGATTCATGCCTCTGCCATCTCAGCTCATTACAATACTGAGCCACCCCTCTTCTCTCACCGTCTGATCAAACAGTCCCTGAGAGGAGCTAACAATTTAAGACCCCCCAAGGAGATCCCCTACTCCTGCCTGGGACCTTAACTTATTATTAGAGAAGCTCACACTTCTCCCTTTTGAGCCTGCTGCTACAGCAGAGTTAAAATTCCGCTCCTGGAAAACAGCCTTATTTCTAGCCATCACTTCAGCAAGAAGAGTGTCTGAGTTACAGGCCTTTATGGCTGTGGAACCCTTCATTATCTTCCATGCAGACAGGGGTTCCCGCAGGACTAACCCATCATTTATGCCTAAGGTGGTATCTAGTGTGGCTCTAAACCAATCCATCTATTTACCAACCTTTGTTCCTAATCCTCAGAATAAAGGGGAAAGGATCCTGCACTTAGATCAGGTTCTACCTTGACAGGACTAAACCTTTCAGAAAATCTGACCAGCTGCTAGTCAGCTTTGCTACAGGGGCAGAGAGCAAGGCCATTTCAAAGCAAACCATTTCCAAATGGATAGCACACTGCATCTATTTCTGCTACAAACATCATGGAAAACCCTACCCCACAGGGGATCAGAACTCATTCCACTAGGTCTACTTCAACCTCTACAGCATTTCTCAGGGGGGGTCCCTACCAGAGACATCCTGGAAGCTGCAACCTGGAGATGGCCTTCAAGAATGCAACTGCAGTCATAACATTGGGTTGTCCTGCCTCAGGCAGCCCTCTGTCGGCCGGATTCCAAAGTCTGGGTCCGACGTCGGCTGATGTCGCATTTCTCTCCGACATCAGAGCGGCTGGGGTATATAAGCATCAGCCGACGCCATTTTCTTCAGTCTTTCTTGCCGCGCGGTGCCCGAAGCAGAAGCAGTTCGCAAGTGCCAGTCGGTCAGCTCCTGTATTCTACGATACCGAAGTCGTCAAAAAAGCTAAGTACCCCATTGGGGACCTTTTCTTGCCTCAGCCGATGTCAGAAATTACTGAAAAAGTTAACAATTGTCTTTCTTGTGGTAAACAAATACCTCATAAGGATTTCCACTCTTACTGTCTCCCTTGCCTGGGCCCAGACCACGACGTCTCGGCCTGTGTAGCCTGTGCTCGCTTCAACAAGCGCACTCTCAGGCTGGCGGAGTTCGCTGAAGTTTTCGATAATTTTGCTTACACCATGCCGTCGGATATTCCGACATCGCAAACTCCCAAAAAGCGTAAAGACCGGGACCGACATCCTCGGCCCGCCTCTACTACCGACTCCACGCCAAAACCTAGTGCGAGTGCTCCGGTTCCCTCTGAGACGGTCTCTCCACCGCTCCGAACCGAAGACACCACATTACCGACGACTCCTTCCAGACATTACTCCGACGCCAGTTATAGATTTTCCTCCGGATACTGAAACCGAGGAAATGCCCGAGACCATTGCTGTAGACAAGGTCACTCCTGCACGTGGAGCTGCCAGGCCCCTTATGGCCATGTCTATTAAGGCCTACACTAGGGCTAAGGCAGCCAGCAAAACAAAGCATATTACTTCTAAATCCTTACCTCAGCCGACTCCAGAGACACAAATTATGTCCATGGCTGCTGATTTAATTTCCATGATTAGAGGTTCACAGGCCCATCCTGAGAGGATCCCAGCCCTCCTGATAAAGGCCCGGGGTTGAACCCTCTGACCCTACTCCTTCAGATGAAGATTCTGAGGACTCTGTCCACTCTGATAGCCAGGAAGAGCTCTTTCAGACCTATGAGGACTCGGATGCAGAAGATTCCATCCCCTCGGCCTCCCCTCCTGAGGATATTTCTTTTGGGAAGTTCTGCACACCATGAGGGAACATTTCAAGTGGCAAGGTCAGGAATATTCTGATTCTAGGAAACACCTCAGGTCTTTCCTTAAAAGCCTCAGCACAGGCCCTTAGCTATTCCTCCTGTACTTGATGTTCTGGATGATTTGTATTCTGACTCTAGTGCTACCCCTTATTCTCTTCCTCCTGCTCCAGCCAAGCCAGACAGGTATTACAGGGTCCCAGAAACTCATTCCCATTTATTCAGGGCCCATACTGCTGACTTAGAAACTATTTCACAGGGGCCTAAAGGAGTTTCAGCCTCCACTTCAAAAAATCCTTTGCCCTCCAACAGGGAAGCTAGGTCATTAGAGATGGGGCAAAAGGTTTACACATCCACTACCTTATCTATGAGAGCTTTAAATTGCCTTTTTCATATGTTACAATATCAGGATTATCTGTTAGACGACTTACAAAAACATTAGCCACTCCTGATCCTTTAGACAGGAAGACTTTGCAGGAAGCTCTACATAACACTCAGCAAGTAAGCAATCACTTCCTGCAGTGTGGATATGATGCACTGGAAGCTTCATGTAGGGCAGCTATGACAGGGGCAGTCATTCGACATGCTTGGTTAAAAGATCAACCTCTACCAGATCATGTAAAAGCAAAACTTCTGGATGCACCTTTGGAAAAGAACAAGCTTTTGGTGCAAATGCTAAGGATGTGTTAAAGACCATCAAGAAAAAGCAAAATCAGTTCAGACAGTGAAAGATTTCCTCCAGGTTCAACCCCCAGATTCAGTAGGAATTGGCCTTCAAAAACTGGTCCTTTCCTAATCCAGAAAAGTTTCAAAGGGGTAAGAACAGGCGTGGCGAGGAAGAGGCCAATACAGAGGCCCTTACAGAGGCGACAATGGCAGCCAGGACACCAAAGAAGTGACGAGGGGTTTCACCTGCCCCACAATCACAATCTCAATGACTTTCCTCTACCGCCTACCAGGGAACAACTAGAAGCTCCCTTGGAAGTTATCTCTGTTTGCAGAAAACTGGCACAGACTGACAAAGGACAAATGGATTTTGGACATTATAGACCGAGGGTACAGGTTTCATTTTCATACCTTACCAAGAAAACAAGGCATGCCAAACCTACCACGAAATCAGAGGGCAGAGGCTATCAAGCAAATCACTCTGCTGACTCAGATAAAAGCAATAGAAAGAGTTCCACAACAAGAACAAGACCAGGGGTTTTACTCAAGACTGTTCCTTGTTCCAAGAAAAGAATCTCAATGGAGACCAATACTGGACTTGTCCGCATTAAACACCTTTCTCATAGTACCAAAGTTCAAAATGCTGACTCTACAGCAACTCCTTCCCATGCTGGGCAAGGGGTCGTGGCTGATTACTCTGGACCTCAAGGAGGCATACCTGCATGTCCCTATCAGACACAGCTGCAGAAGATACCTCAGATTTCTTGCAGGGCCAGAGTATTATCAATTCTCAGCATTGCCATTTGGCTTATCTACTGCGCCCAGAGTATTCACAAAATGCCCGTCTTCAGTAATTGCTCATTGCAGGCTCCAAGGGATACAAATTTACCCGTACCTGGACGACTGCCTCATACAAGCGGACGACAAATTGATGTTGACAAAAAACCTGGATTATGTCATACGATTACTTCAAGCTCTGGGATACACAGTCAACTTCCAAAAGTCAAGACTGCAGCCATCCCTGCAAATAATCTTCTTAGGAGCCAAACTAGACACAGCCTCTCAGATGGCTTTCCTGACAGAAGACAAACAAGAGAAGTTAACTCATTATTTCAAAGGTTTAGCAAATCTCACCCAGATGACTGCAAGGAGATTCCTGCAGGCCATGGGTTTCATGGCATCCTGCATTCTCCTGGTTCCATTAGCAAGACTGCACATGAGAAAGCTTCAATGGTACCTAAAAAGCATTTGGTCTCAACACAGCAACAACTTGGAGACAAACATACCGCTCATTCCATGCCTACAAAAGGAATTCCTATGGTGGACCTTGGTGAGCCAGGCAAACACAGGTATGTCATTCAAAAAACCACAGATAACACAGACCATGACTACAGACGCCTCCGACCTTGAATGGGGGGGTGCACGTGGAAGGCAGGTGTATACAAGGACAATGGTCTCCAAAGGAAACACATCTGCATAAAAACCAAAAGGAAATGCTGGCAGTAATGCATGCCATCGAGGCCTTTCTACACCATCTCCAGCAAGGCCATTTACTGATACGGACAGACAACACCACTGTGATGTGGTACATAAACAAGCAAGGGGGCACCCACTCTTACCCCCTTTGCAGACTGACAATGCAGCTTTGGGAGAAATCACTGAGCCTAAACATCCAGTTACAATCCCAGTTTGTTCCAGGAAAAGACAATGTGTTGGCGGACAGCCTAAGCAGGAATTTCACAGATCCACACGAGTGGAGATTACATCCGAAGGCCTTCAGACAACTCACTTTGACATGGGGCAAGCCAGAAGTGGACCTATTTGCCTCTCACCTCAACCATCTTCTACCAAAATTCTGCACAAGGACATACCATCCAAAAGCTTGGAAAATAGATGCCCTCTCATTCAACTGGAACTCCCTAGCAATCTATGCATTCCCACCTCTGCCTCTGATGACCTCAGTATTACTAAAGATCAAAGCAGAGAAACCCAAGGGAATCATAATAGCTCCAGACTGGCCAAGACAACACTGGTACCCACTACTACGGAGCATATGTCACACCAGGAGGTGGGCCCTTCCCCAGTGGCCTCTACTTTTGACTCAACACAATTTCGAAACACTGCATCCAAATCTTCAGACACTGCAGCTAACAGCCTGGGAGATCCCATAAATAAATTCAGCTTATCTCTCTCCAAGGAAGTTCAGCGGATACTAACAGAGGCTCGAAGACCATCCACCAGAAAGGTTTACTTAGCAAAGTGGAAAAGATTCAGCAATTGGAATACCAGCAATGGACATATGATGCATCATTGTTGAACATCCCACTCATCTTGGAATATTTGGCAAATATGTTGAAGAACGGCCTCTCATATTCTTCCATAAAGATACATGCATCTGCTATTTCAACTAGATACAACACTGATCCTCCTGTTTTTTCTCACCCTTTACTAAGGCAATTCCTCAGGGGAATCAAGAACATTAAGCCACCAAGAAAGGCCCCAGTGCCAGCCTGGGACCTCAATTTTGTCCTAGAAAAACTGACTCTACCTCCATTTGAGCCAGCAGCTTCAGTTGACTTGCAATTTCTCTCTTGGAAGACAGCTTTCCTGTTGGCAATTACATCAGCAAGAAGGGTTTGAGCTACAGGCCCTAATGGCAATACCACCTTTATTATTTTTCACAGAGACAGAGTTTCATTAAGGACCAACCCTACTTTCATGCCAAAGGTGGTATCTAGGGTTTCTTTAAATCAAGCAATTCATCTGCCTGCTTTCTTCCCAATCCTGAGAACAAGGGGAAAGACTGTTGCATACCTTGGACATTCACAGACAACTTCATTACTACCTGGACAGAACCAAGGCCAGTAGGAAGTCTGAACAACTTTTGTAGCTTCTCTTGCAGTCCAAGGAAAAGCAATTTCAAAACAGACAATTTCAAAATGGATTGGACATTGCATCAGATTCTGTTATTCCTTTCATGGAAAGACTGTTCCAGCCAATGTCAGACCACATTCCACCAGAGCTACAGCCACCTCTACAGCATTCTTAAGAGGGGTGCCTACTAAGGACATTCTAGAAGCTGCTACACGGAGCTCTGTGCATACATTCTCCAAACACTACAATCTCCTCTATACTCCAGATCCAGAGCAGGCTTTGCTTCGCAGTCCTGCAGGGTCTGATTGCCACACCATCTTTTCCTAGAGCATTCCTCCTCCCCAGCTAAGCTATGGTATTCTACCCACATGTTATGACTGTTGCATTCTTGAAGGACATAGTACAGTTTTGTACCTACCATAAATGTAGATGTCCGATAGACATGCAACTGCAGTCGGATTTTCCCACCCTCCATACCCCTCTATGCCTAGGGTCCACTCATATCCCTGATGTCCTTCATGGATGCATCTGCAGTCCTTACAAATGGGTTGTCCTGTCGCCAGGCAGCCCTTGTCGGCCAGATTCCAAAGTCTGGGTCTGGCTTCGCTGGTGTCGGACTTCACCCGACGTCATCGCTGCAGTTACTGGGGTATAAAGGGATCAGGCGACGCCATTTTCCCCAGTCTTTCTTGCCGCAAGCAGAAGATGTTCGCAAGTGCCGGTCGGTCAGAACCAGAGATTACTACTACCGAATACTTCTACTACTACGAAGACTTCTAAAAGCTAAGTACCTGGACTCTTTCTTGCCTCAGCCGATGTCAGAAAAGTGAATAACTGTTTAACTTGTGGGAAACAAATACCTCATAAAGATTTCCACTCTTACTGCTTACCTTGTTTAGGCCCAGACCACGCAGCTTGTCTAGCCTGTGCTTCTTTAACCGACGGACACTTAGACGTCGCTCGGAATTTCCTGGGCAGTTTTTCCGCTCTGATTTTGCTTATATTATCCCGTCGGATCCTCCGGCTTCACAAATATCCAAAACTATGAAAGGACCGACACGTCCGTGGTTTCGTGAAACCGGATAAGACTACCGCTGAAGTCTGTTTCGCTGAAACCGAGCAAGCGGTTCTTCCTTCAGCCGGGCCTCCTCCAACCTGGTGGAATCGGCTTCTGAAATCCAAACTGCAGTTGTGGTTTCTCAGGAATTATCTGACACTATTCCCTTGGATATTTCAACCCCTGCACGTGGAGCTGCTAGGCCTCCTGCAGCCATGTCCATTAAGGCCTTTGCCAGGGCTAAAGCAGCTAAAGCTACTAAATCTGTGCCTGTTAAGACCCTCTCACAGGCCTAGCTCCAGTTCCCAAATGCTTAGTTTAGCAGAGGATCTCATTTCTTTAATCCGGGGATCCCAACCTCTCCCAGACAGGGCCTCTCACCCACCTCCAGAGAAAAGGCCTAGAGCAGAGCCCCCTGAGACAGTTTCCACAGATGATTCCTCTGATGATTCAGATAATACAGACCCTCCAGAGGCTCCTTTTTCCCCTTATGAAGACTCTGATGCTGAAGAGTCCATCCCTTCTGCCTCTCCACCTGAGGAATTTTCCTTTGGGGAAACCTTGCATGCTATGAGGGAACAATTTCAGTGGCAGGGCCAAGATTTTTCAGACTCCAGAAAAAGGCTTAGAACCTTTTTGCATTTACCACAATATAGGCCTTTAGCTATACCTCCAGTTCTGTCTGTTGTAGATGATGCATTTAATGATGCTTGTACTGCTCCTGATTCATTACCTCCGCCCCTGCTAAGCCCGATAGGTTCTACAGGGTCCCGGACACACATCACCATTTATACAAGGCTCCTTTTGCAGATCCCGAGACTATCTCCCAGGGGCCTAAGGCTGTAGCATCTACCTCTGCCAAAATCCTCCCCTGAAAGGGAATCCAGGTCCATAGAGAGATGGGGTAAAAGTTTACACTTCTGCTACTCTGTCAGCTAGGGCCTTGAACTGTCAATTTCATATGATCCAGTATCAAGAATTTATGCTAGACCAGTTAACCAAGAAACTGTCCTCTGATGAACCTTTAGACAAGAAATATGTTCAGGAAATGGTACATAACATTCAGCAAGTTAGTAACCATTCTTTAAAATGCGGCTATGATGCACTGGAGGCTTCCTTTAGATCAGCCATGACTGGCACAGTTATCAGAAGGCATGCATGGTTAAAAGAGCAGGCCTTACCGGACCATGTCAAATCAAAACTATTAGATGCTCCCATGGACAAGATCAATTTGTTTGGCTCTCCTGCACAGCAGGTGCTGAAGAAGATGGAAGAGAAGGCAAAATCTGTCCAAACAGTGAAAGATTTCTTACAGGTCCAACCTCCAAGGTTTAGCAGGAATTGGCCCTCCAAGAATTGGTCCTTTCCAGACTCCTCCAAAGCACAGAGAGGCAGGAATATCAAGAGGCAGAAGCCAATCCAGAGGTGCCTACAGGGGACGCCAGTGGCAGGGTAACAACCAGCGAGGCACAGACACAGCCACCACCACTAATACAGGACAATCACAGTGACTTGGCTCTGGGGAACAACTAGAAGCACCCTTAGGGAAGCTAGCTTTATTTACAAAGAACTGGCATTACATCACAAGAGACAAGTGGATTTTGCAGACAATAGACCAAGGTTACAGGTTTCATTTCCACCAGGAAAGAGAGGAATGCCAAACCTACCTCCAAATCAAAAGGCAGAAGCTCTACAACAAGTAAATCAATTATTAAAGATGAGAGCTGTGGAAAAGGTACCACATATGGAGCAAGGAAAGGGCTTTTACTCCAGACTCTTCCTAGTACCAAGGAAAGAAGGCAAATGGAGACCTATTCTCGATCTGTCCGCTTTAAACACATTCCTCATTGTTCCAAAATTCAAAATGCTGACCCTACAGCAGCTTCTTCCCATGCTGGGCAAGGAGTCTTGGCTGGTAACTCTAGATCTCAAGGAGGCATACCTGCACGTCCCCATACGACCAAATTGCAGAAGATACCTCAGATTTCTTGCAGGATCAGAGCATTATCAATTCTCAGCATTGCCCTTTGGCTTATCTACTGCACCCAGTGTGTTCACGAAATGCCTGGCATCAGTAATCGCTCATTGCAGGCTTCAGGGTATCCAAATCTACCCTTACCTGGACGACTGCCTAATACAAGCGGACAACAAAAACAAGCTAGCAGAAGACTTGAAAAGAGTAATTTACCTTCTACAAGCCCTGGGATACACAGTCAATATAAAAAAGTCAAGGCTGATACCATCCCAAAAGATAACCTTTTGAGCTGGACACATCAAACAAATGGCATTCCTAACAGTAGAAAAACAGGAGCAACTCCCTCTCTACTTCTTGGCATTAACAAAACAAAACCATCTAACAGCAAGAAAAGTCCTACAAGCATTGGGCTTCATGGCATCCTGCATAATATTGGTCCCACATGCCAGACTGCATATGAGAAAACTACAGTGGTACCTAAGGAATTTATGGTCTCAGCACAAGCACAGCCTAGAAACTCAAATTCCAATAATTCCATGCCTGAAGCAAGAATTCCAATGGTGGGTTCAGGCCCTTGCCCTTCCACAGCACTCAACCAAGCCAAACCATCACAACGGACGCCAGACCTCGGTTGGGGGCCCACATGATGAACAAATGCATACAGGGTTTATGGACTCAAGAGCAGCTGCACCTACACATAAACCTAAAGGAAATGCTGGCAGTAAAACTGACAATTCAGGCTTTCAAACCATTTCTTCGACAAGGCCAATTGATGATAAGGACAGACAACACCACAGTTATGTGGTACATCAACAAGCAGGAGGCACACGGATGGCCCTGGACCTCTGGAATGTGGCCCTGAGTTACAACATTCAGTTACAAGCAATCTTTGTACCAGGAAAAGAAAACACTCTAGCAGACATATTAAGCAGGACTACCATGGATGCCCACGAATGGATGCTGCATCCGGACATCTTCAAAACCATTACAAGAAAATGGGGTCTCCCAGAAATAGACTTATTTGCATCCCCACTCAATCACCAATTAAAGAAATTCTGCACCAGGACGCATCACCCACTGGCATAGAAGGTGGACTCCTATCCTTCAGTTGGAAAATCTGTCAGCATATGCATTCCCACCACTTCCTTTGATGCACAAGGTGCTATTGAAGATCAAAGAGGACCATCCAAGGATCATTCTGATAGCTCCAGATTGGCCAAGGCAACATTGGTACCCATTACTGAGGAGCATGTCTCGGGAACAGATATGGCCCTTACCCCTAGTTCCCTTGTTGTTAACTCAGAACAATTACAACACCCTGCATCCAAACCTGAAAACTCTGCAGCTGACTGCCTGGAACATTGCATAAGACAAATTAACCCAAATTTATCCCAAAGGGTTAAGGACATTATCTTAGAAGCTCGCAGACCTTCAACAAGGAAAACCTATTCAGCAAAATGGAAAAGATATCTCATTTGGAGTACTGAAGATGTGTCACTGGTAAACATAGCCAACATCCTGGAATACTTGGCAGAGCTATTCCACAAAGGCCTGTCCTACTCTTCCATTAAGATTCATGCCTCAGCTATTTCAGCAGAATACAACTTGGATCATCCAGTTTTCTCACATCCTCTGCTCAGGCAGTTTCTGAGAGGAATTAAAAATGTAAAACCTCCTAGGAAGCCACCATTACCTGCATGGGACTTGAACTTTGTGCTAGAAAAATTGACACTACCTCCTTTCGAAACAGCAGAATTGCAATACTTATCATGGAAAACTGCTTTCCTGCTGGCAATCACTTCAGCAAGAAGGGTTTCTGAGCTACAGGCATTAATGGCAGTACAACCCTTTCTGATCTTCCATCAAGATAGAGTGTCCATGAGAACAAATCCTACTTTTATACCTAAGGTGGTCTCCAGAGTATCTTTAAATCAGGCTATCCACCTACCTACATTCTTCCCCAATCCACAGAACAGGGGAGAAAGACTGTTGCATACCTTGGATGTACACAGACAATTACGCTACTACCTGGACAGGACCAAGAGCAATAGAAAACTGACCAGCTACTGGTAGCATATGCAGCAGGAATGGAAGGGAAAGCAATTACAAAACAGACAATATCTAAGTGGATAGGAAATTGCATTAGATTTTGTTACTCCTACCATGGAAAGAAAACTCCAGAAAACATCAGGCCTCACTCTACAAGAGCTACAGACACTACCACAGCTTTTCTACGAGGAGTGGCTACCAAAGACATTTTAGAGGCTGCTACTTGGAGCTCCATTTGCCAAGCATTATAATTTACCTTTATACTCTAGATCCCGAGCAGGTTTTGCCACTGCTGTTTTGCAGGATCTTAACTACACCATACCTCCTCCCCAGTTTGGCTATGGTATTCTACCCATTTGTAAGGACTGCAGATGCATCCTTGAAGGACATAGTACAGTTTTGTACCTACCATAAATGTAGATGTCCGATAGGAATGCATCTGCAGTCAAGATTACCCACCCTCCTTCCCCTCTGTGGTACTCTAGGGTATTTGCCCTCTTATAGCTAGCTGGGGGAATCTATTATGGTGTATTTGTTTGTATATATGTACATACATGCTTATTTTTTGTTTGCTCTCTGATATTTTGAACCATTGGCATTTTTCAAAATTTAGCCTTCCTAGAGGGCACCTGGCATCTGTGGCAAGAAACACTGAGGAATGGCGCCGGCTGATGCCTTTATACCCAGTAACTGCAGCGACGCCGGGTGAAGTGCGACACCAGCCAAGCCAGACCCAGACTTTGGAAGCTGCCTGACGACAGGACAACCCATTTGTAAGGACTGCAGATGCATTCCTATCGGACATCTACATTTATGGTAGGTACAAAACTGTACTTTTCTCTTTGCTGGGGATGTCTGTTATGGTGTATTTGCTTTATTGCTCATTTATTTGTTTGGAATCCTGTTTTTGTCTTCCAATTTGATTACAGCCTTCCTTGGAGGGCACCTGGCATCTGGGGCAAGAAACACTGAAGAAAATGGCGTCGGCTGATGCTTATATACTCTGACGCCGGAGAGAAATGCGACATCAGCCGGACCCAGACTTTGAATGCCGACCGAGGGCTGCCTGAGGCAGGACAACCCACATGTTATGACTGCAGTTGCATGTCTATCGGACATCTACATTTATGGTAGGTACAAAACTGTACTTTCTGTACACACCTTCACCAAGCATTACCACTTCTCTGTCTTTTCTATATCCAGAACTGGATTTGCCACAGCAGTCTTACAAGGCCTGCTAGCCAGCTCTAATACTTCTTGACTGCCTCCTCCCTTCCTTAGCTTTGGGAATCAACCCAAGTGTGATGACTGCATCAGTGAAACACGAAGAAAATAGTACAGTTGTGTACACTTACCATAATTGTAGATGTTCAAGTGTATTCACTGTTGCAGTCCTGGTTACCCTCCCTCCAGCCCTCTGTCTTTCTATACTTTCTACCTATTTTCTTTTTTGACCATATCTTATGGCAATGGTATTTACTTTTTACTGGAGGTGTTCCACACCATGTAATTGCTTCCTATTTTGGGGTCTCCTGACATCCAGGCCAAGAAAACCTGATGTAATGGCATCAGCTGCATGTTTTATATCCCTGACGACCTGACGTCATGGAAGAGATGACAGCATCTGATGTAGAAATCCCAAGACTCTGGTATTCGGGCCGACAGAGAACTACCTGCAGGCAGATAACCCAAGTGTGATGACTGAAACAGTGAATACACTCGAACATCTGCATTTATGGTAAGTGTACACAACTGTACTTTATCAAGGATGATATTTTCTTGCCATCATATAAAAGCTAAGATGGTGAGAGAGATCATCCTGGTTATGTATTCATAGCTATTTTCTAGTGTTTATACATACTGTGTAGTATAATGGCTTTATAGGTTCATATGTTACTACTAGGCTTACTGCTGTTCCAGGCCATTTTAAGCCTAGCCACATTTACCATTTGTGCTTGGAATTACCTATCCTGTTGATTAAGTTATATTTATATTACCTTTACTGATAATAACTGGGGCCGTATAAGTATTTTGAAAGGCCACAAGTGTGGGCTAAAATATTTAGGAGCTGTCTCTGTCCATTAGTATGCGGGGGCCTAGGATAAAGTTCTTATTTCCCATCCATAGATCTAATGAATTTGAACATGGATGAGGTTTGTTTTATGTCATTGGGGAGTCTGTTCTAAATGCAGTGGTATCCTCTGTGAGATTTACTTGTCCCGCCAAATCATTCAGCTGATATTGCAGAATAGGTTTAGATCCCAGGGCTGAGTATTTTTAGTGCCATTTAATTTGCTGATCTGTAGTAGATCCATCAGTATTGGTTCAGAGGCTGCCTTGTATGCCAGACACAGGTCACCTGTCAGTCTGCAAAAGACCAAGATAACGCTAGCGCTGTGAATAGCCTGCCAGCCTGTCGGAATGTGAGGATGTGCAAGCATTTCCGGCTGCTGCTGCTCCAGACCCGTATTTGTGAGGGAAACTGTCAGTTGGATGGTATTAGCTGCTGCGAGGGAAATGGTCGGTTGTTGGAAGAGAAATCTTAACTGCTGGCCTGCTGCTCCATTTCTGTGGATGTATTTGCGAGGGGAAATATGATCATTAGTTCAGTTGGAACTTGTGAGTGATAGAATGAAGAACCTTATTATGAACTGAAGGAAGGGAAGGGAAGTGTACATCATTACAAGCCTGTGTGTGTTTGTGTGTGTGTGTGTGTGTGTGTGTGTGTGTGTGTGTGTGTGTGTGTGTGTGTGTGTGTGTGTGTGTGTTTGTGTGTGTGTGTGTGTGTGTGTGTGTGTGTGTGTGTGTGTGTGTGTGTGTGTGAATTGCATCATTCTGCAGCTAACTAAAGTAAGTACTATCAGTCCTAACAGTCAAAATTACCCTCACTAAATACCGTGAAGAAGCAAAACACAACACGGGAATTTACCTCAGAGAAGTTGCCTTTGTTTTATTTGCAGCACTCATTAACTTAAGCCATACTTTGGTTTCAGTACACTGGGTTAACATAAATATGGAATTTCATTTTCTTTACTGTATACATTACTTACTGGACAACTGTTTCTTTGATGTTATGGTGATTTTATGCAACTTGGAGACTAAAATCCTGTTGGGGTAAGCTGCACTGCAATTAAGGGAAATGTAGAATGCCCTTCATGTGCAAATTGCAAGCTTTGGTCTTCTAAATTAATATCTCTTGTGTGTACACCTTCCAGTTTTATGCAGTATATTATTACTGGGCAGGAACAAGGGTGATATACATTTTCAGGGAATAGGTCATGCCAAGTGCAGAAGAGGTCATCACAGTTGGTGCAGTTATAGTAGCATGTGAGGAGGGGGAACTTAACATCTACCTAATCTGTGGTAATATTTATTTATTTCATTGATTTGTTGACTGGGCAAATCGGCTGGTGTAGAGACCTTTTGCAGCCATATCTTGGATCAGATTTCAGTACAAAGTTTCAGTTTTCAACATTACAGAAGTAATTTATAAATGGCTTGACAATTTTGAAATGGGGCCTAGGAGAGTTGGCTAGACAGCAAAACCCAGAAAATAAATATCAAGCAGAGTCCCTACTCAGATGAGAAGGGCCATAAGTGTTATGAATATGCTCTTGCAGGGATCAGTGCCACTTCACCTGCTATGTAAATGATGTATGTGATATTACAAATGGTCAGGGAAAAAATAAGTTTTTCTGCACATGCTTTAAAGAAAAGCTGTAGGACTAATGTACAAAAGAATGTGAAATGAATAATGTTTTGAGTATGTTAGCTTAAGCTGAATGTAAAAAAAAAAAAAAAACTGACTAAATCATAAAAAGCCAAAACCCAATTGAAAAGGACACACAGGAGGTCGCATTTTAAAGGGAGTGTTATATGACAAAAATAAAAATGAACCTGGTGTGGTTATAGAAGATCATCAAATGTAATACTACTGTGCACAGAACAGGCATCATCTGTAAAACATTTACAGTGGTGTGTCCTTTCCTGCAGATCTTTATGTCCACGAGGAAAATGAAAGTCCACAAGAAGGCTTTTTGTAATTTGATTTATCTATTTGTTAAATGAGCATTACTTATTTAAAGAATTTTATGTATGTATGTATGTATGCTGTATCTATATGTTTGTCAATGTGCGACCATCCTGTCACAAGGGCATGTTGTTTAAATTAGCCCTTTCTAGACCATGTTCAGTTACAACATAGGTCAGAAGGGCAAGGCAGTATATCTGGACATTTTAAATTAACCAGTCAACCAGCTTAGAGAGGCACAAATGAAAAGTCATTAGTTAGCATTGCTGCCTCACAGTACTTTTTTCCAGGAATTTAGTTTTTCATCTCCTATATAGAGCCTGCATGTCCACTCTGTGCTTTTTTCCTGTGCTTTTATACCAGGTGCTGTGATTTACTGGCAGTCTCACGCATTCTAGAGAGATGCTGTCCAGATGCGTTTTCTTTGAATGTGGTGTGGGTTTCAATGGTGTTTTAATGAATGTGAGTTTCAAGGGCAGAGAAGTTTTAATGCCAAGTCTATTTTCATTGTGAGACAGTATTGCTGTATTTCGCAGATGTCTGTTAGTGTTTGTGCATTGTGCTGTAAAGTGTAAGAATAAAATCCAAATAATCATTGTAGAAATAAAGCAATATGCATGCACACATTAGTGTTTATGGTAAATAGGGTGAAATAGCCAAGTAATGGGACATTGGAATTCCTGCAGGGGGACTCTGGTGCCATATTTTGGTTGTCTGTTCTTCAGTTTGTGTTCGAAAGTTGGTATCTCATAATTCCATTGGAGTGGGCAGGGTTGCATAATTATGTATGTAAATTTTATGTTAAACAGCGTACAGATTTGTACCTATTTTTCATGGGCCTTATCCAGATTTTTGATGTTTCCAGGTTGAGGGGTATGCCCAGAAGCAATCCCTTTGTCAACAGGTTGTGCAATCTAGAAGGCTTTTCTCACCAGAGTGGACACATAATGGTAGAATAATAGGTTGCTGCCTACATAATTTCCCAGTTCCTGAAAATTGGGTGAGCTGTTAGGGGCGTATTATCAATGTGGTATTTCCGTGGGGTAGATGACTTTCCAAAAGATACGATAATACACTTTTTGGCATTTAGTTTTAAACAGTTAGTCTGGCATCAGTTATTTATTTGGGTCAAGTCTTCCTTCAGGATGCCCAGTTCTTTTGGGGATTTGATAACTACAGCTAGCTTATGGACATCCAGATCCATTTAGTTTGGGTTGTAATTTCCAAGAAGTAGATGCTAAACAGGAGAGTTCCCAGCACTATGCCCTGGGGGACATCATTGGTGGCTGGTCTTTTAGTGGAAGCAGCTTCCCCTATTGTGATGTCCTGCATTATATGGTGTCTTTGAGTTAGTTCACAATACATTGAGTTACATAGGGATTTCTTCCTAGTTTATTACACTTTTATA
The DNA here is from genome assembly GCF_019279795.1 of Protopterus annectens. Lineage (NCBI taxonomy): Eukaryota > Metazoa > Chordata > Ceratodontiformes > Protopteridae > Protopterus > Protopterus annectens. The sequence continues at coordinate 769,375,022 of NC_056745.1, read as the reverse complement.
CTATGCTTTATTGGGAGATAGAACCATAAACCTTGGCCAGGTCAAGGTAAGCGGTGTGCTCTGATTATCTTCGTCCATTGCTTTGGTGACCTTTTCAAAAAGGTCCACCAAGTTGAGTAAGCACGACCTACCTTTGATGACTCCAAACTGAGGTGGGTCTAGTGTTTGAAGGTTCCCTATATCCTTATTGACTGATGCCAAAATAATTCTTTGCATTGCTTTGCATATGAGCCTGGTCATCATAGAATCATAGCAAGTTACTAGGTTATTGGCCCTGAGGCCCTTATAAGCCTAGTCAAGAGTTTGGCCCATTCATAGACTTATGGGTCATTAATTGTGTCGGTCTGTGGCCTTATACAGGGGGATTAATGTTGCTTTTCTCCATTTACTTAGTACAGATCCTACATGGAGGTTAATGTTGAACAGTTTTGTTAGTGGTGTTGCTAAATCTTGCTTCATGCTGTTCAATATGCATCCAGGGATATTGTCAAAACCCATTGATGCAGTATTTTTTTTCTTTTGATAGTGCTATTAGGACTTGTCTTCTGTGGTAGCCGGGAGGATTGGTTTCTGGTATTTCGTTCGATATGTATGGGAGCAAAGTTTGAGATGAATTTATCAGCCAGTAGCTTATCTGTATCTTCAACTTGGGTGAAGATAACATCATTCGTAACCAGTACAGTGCATTGCTATGTTGTGCTCTTGAGATCATGAACATAACTGAAAAGACCTTGTGATTTTTTTTTTTAATCTCGACTGTCTTTTTTCCTCAAATTGGCTTTGGTTGATTTAATTTTGCATCTTAGTTATTTCTTTAACGACAAGAGGTGTATCATTTTGGGTACTACTGTTCTTACTTTTGGCCAAATTCTTCTTCCTTTTTTATATGGCTTGATGATATAGTTACAAGAAGGAGCGGCTGTTTTTGGAGCTTGCTCTTTGCTTGTTTCTGCAGGGAACAGCTGCATCAGTGCAGCTGTTTAAAAGCTGGTACAGTTTGGTGGTGTACGATTCCACATAGTGTTTTCTGGGTTTGGTGGATATTTGAAGCTTGTCAATGAATCACTTGATGTTAGACTGTTCATCTTAGAAAAGTTTCGAAAGGTGCTATGGGCTGAGGAGGGTGCCTCTAGTTTTATTTCAAAGGTGGTGGCTTTATGTTCAGACCTGAAAAGGGACAGTGATATGCTAGGGATGCTGCAAGCTGCCCCCACAATGTTGTTACCCGTAGTGTGCACAATGAGTAATTGTTGCAAGGCATTTGTATTAACTGTGGAACTTTGCATATAATTTATCACATTGTTTTCCCAGGAATCAAAATCTTTCATTCATAGTTCATTTGGCCAAATGTAGTTAAGAGTGAGGGGAAAAAGTAGCCAAAAGCGAATTCATTCAAACTGATTTTTTTTTGTTTGTTAGTTTAATGGAAGAAAAAGCTCCCCACGACCTCCATGCAGGGAATTTATGACCTGTTCACCCCTGCTACTAATACATATTGCCTCTAGGTTGTTGCACTCTAGGGATAAGGCGAAGTCTTCCCTTGCACTAACCCTCTTTAGAAGATTTTCTTTTTTATTCCTATGTACTGAAACCTCAGCTCAGCAAGGTGGCAGCTGGACAGATCACCCATTCCACAAGCTGTTGCTTTGTTATTGCTCTGCCCATTTCTCAGTTATACATCTTTTGTTGGATCACTTCTTCCCTTTTGCATATTATTTCTTTTAGTATGTTTATTATATATAGTATGTTTAGTATCTTTGTTGTGTTTATTGCCATCCACTCAAGTTGCATTTTTGCCTTTCTAAATTAGCATGATTGTTTAAGGTATTTTTTCATTTTTTTGTGACCTGTTTCAAGACTCACTAGATATAGTGGGTACTTTCTAAGAAACAAAAAAAAAAAATAGGTTAGTCCCTGCCATTATTGTATGCATGGGACTCGCACCAGCCTATAATATGGTGAGCATTGTCTTGAGACCCGGGTTTGCTAGTAGAGAGTACTTACAGTCCTGAAGTGGAATGTAGGCCGGTTGTTTGAAAAATGGCATCAGCAACTTCTTTTTGAATGGGGGGGGGGGTTCCCAATGGAGCTCAACTAACTTCTTAAGAGTCCTTAAATGGAAGTAGTCAGAATTATTGTATGAGGGACTTAATGTATTGCCTGCGCTACTTTAAATTATGGGACATTTGTAATGCTGTTCTTTAAGATTTAACTATGCTGCAGGGCCCATTTTAACAGTTTTCCTCAGTGCTGTTGATTTGAGGTCTCTCTTATCAGTAATTTAAATTTGTGTATCTTCCTTGTATGTCTGCCAGGAATCAGGTGTGCTGTAAGCATAAGGGGGTTATTTCTTCTATGAAAATTTAATTATGATGTACTGCTCTGCTCAGGAAAGTTGTCTCAGGCCTTTGTCTGCTTGTCTTGACCTGTGTAGGTTGCATTAAAGTACCAATGTGATAGTGTTCAATCTCGCCGTTTGTTCTTACACATGGGTTCGGAGCCGATCCTCGGCTCCGTGCCGGCCTCTTGCAAGCTCTGCATCGAGAAGAAGCTCGAGACAATCTAATACCCACAATCCCCCTCTGCCTTTACCTCAGATCTAGTTTGCCGCTGCTGCATTCGCATCGTTGGGAGCTAGCTCGAGGGTTTTCTAAGATAAGATATAACTTTTGTTGTATTTTATTGAAAAATTTATTTAACTTAATATTGTCAGTATTTCTTGTGTGATTGTGTTGTGGTTCCGTAGTTCTTTGGTACCGTTAACCCTTTTATCGGTATTTTGGTACCGGGGCCTACACCCTTACCATATACTACTATATTGAGTCAAATTTACCTGATTGTGACTAACCGGATTTGACATTTACCTGATTGTGACATTTACCTAATTGTGACTTTTTTTCCCGGATTTAACTGTGTATTTGTTTCTAGACTTGTTTATTACCTACAATGTCTGAGAAGGCAAAGTCTGGTTTCAAGCGTTGTCAGTGTGGCCAAAAAATGTCAGTCACTGACAACCATAGTTCCTGTGTCTACTGCCTTGGCCCTCTCCACTTACAAGAGGATTGCTCCATTTGTCACTCTTTCAGTGGGAGGGTCATGACAGATAGACGCAGGAAACTAATGGACAGGGGTCTGTTGAAACCAGCTTTCCAAGAGGCTTTGGATGCTTCTGACCAGGCATCGAAGTCCTCTAAGGAATCGAAGACATCGGAGCCCAAGTCATCGGCTCCGAGCTCTTCTTCAAAGGTTAGATCACCGGTTCCACAGACTTCGGGCCGAGTGTTCAACTGGTGTCGGTTCCTGAGCCTCGAGTCTTGGAACCGGTGATGGAGCTCCTCCTTCGCCATATTGAGGTCGGCTCCGTCTTCGTTCCTTCGACCCGTTCCTCCTCTAAACTTTCGGATGTCGATGTGGATCGTGTGGTGCAGAAGCTGCTGGAGCATTCGCCCTCTCTAAACTTATTTCGGTTTCCACCCAGCTGGTGTCGAAACTTGAAGGCCTTCCTGTATCTCCATCCATTCCTCCTCCGAGACCGATTCAGTCTTTGGAGCCGGAAGAGGCTGATCTGCTGATTGTGGAGCCCTCGGGTCCAGAACCGTCCTTTCTTGGTCTGTTCCCTCACCTCGACTCCCGGACCGGTACCGGAGTCTCGGAGCCGACGGTCTGTTCTTGGTTCCGGGCGAGTCGAACCGACGTGTCGGTTCCGACTCTCTCGGGCCTCGCACGGATCGATTCGGCTCCGACCTCGGGGGCGATGTCTTCGGTGCCCGTGGCGGGGATTCTTCCCCTTTCTTCGAGCCGGAGATTCTTCGATGCGGGACCCGGGGCGTTCGACCTGATGAGGAAGGTGTTGTCTACCCAGACAACCACATCAGTGGAAGCAGTTTCTCCTCCCCATAAAGGGCCTTTGTCTTCATCTGCACCCACGGCCACATCCAAGCGTCGGGCACCAGTGTCTCAGCCACCCCTGGAGGGTGCCCCTCTTCCTCGAGGCTTCTTCGGATGCTCCCCACGAGGAAGTCCCTAGGAAGAGACTGTGTAAGAGGAGACACTTGGATTCTCCACAAGAATCCATAACATCTGATACTGACTTAGATGAGTCAGAAGGGTCCCCTAAGTCACCTTCAGAAGATGTCTCTTTTTCAGACATTTTGGAGATCCTGAAACAGAGAGGTGACTGGCAGTCCCTTCCCCCTTCTGAGGATGAGTCAGTTCTGCTGAAGGCATTTGGTGCTCGCCCTTCCTCCTCCTGGGTCACTCCGCCCTTCGACGAACTAATGGAACTTATTGCTCAAGGGCGGGAGGCTCCTGACACAGTGGAACCTGTTCCTAGGAAACCGAACAAGTACATCACAGCACCTCAGGATAAGTCCTACCTTACTAAAGGAGTTCCAGTAGACGCTATGGTGGTGGCTGCAGCCACGAAAAGGAGATGTCGGAGTCTTCATGGACTGTCCATCCGCCTAATAAAGATTCTAGGACGATGGATAGATATGGGAAGCGCATTTTTAGTTCAGCGGCTTTTTCCATGCGGTCCCTGAACTATTTGACCCATTTTACACGCCTGCAGAGGGATCTAGTCAAAGAGTTGGGAGATACCCTCCAGGGTTCTACAGATGCAGCTGTCTCAGAGAAAGTGACAGCGCAACTTAATACCCTAACATCGATTGTTAACTCGTCCATGAGGCTGATTTCCTACAGCCGAAGGTTCGAGTAGGGCAGCAGCTTCAGCGATTGCTCTTCGTAGACAATCCTGGATGCTTATGCTCCTTTGCGGAAGCCTTCAAGTCTTCCTTTACAAACGCCCCATTTGACGGTGCCACTCTTTTTGGCCCCAAGGTAAAGGAGACCCTTACCCGGTGTGAACAAGAGGGAAAGACTCTGTCTGCTGTCGGAGTCCGTTTTTCCACCCCAACCAGACCGTACCCCAAAGGGCAACGCAGTGGGAAAATGTGGTTTCGGAAACAAAATCAAGGGTCTTTTCCGGGCACACAGGGTGATGCCCCCTCTAGAGGCAGAGGAGGGGGCAGAGGTGGAAGACGCCGCCCTGGCGGCAGAGGGTCCGCAACATCAAGGTGACAGGGATACACTCCCTGGTAAACCTTTCCAGCACTCCTGAGAGGAGGCCCGACTGTCCTGCTCTGGAGGCAGTCGGGGGACGCTTAGCCTTTTACCCTCAGGCCTGGCAAGATATAACTACAGACAATTGGGTAAAAGCGTGTTACCAGAGGTTACACCATACCCTTTCTATCCTATCCCATTCCAAAGAAAAGACTCCCAGATGTACCCCATCTGAGCCAGCAGTTTTAGCAATTCCAAAGTTGTTAGACAAAAGAGTCATGCAGCCAGTCCCAGCGGACTAGCAAGGATTCGGGACTTCCTCAAGGTTCTTTTAGTTCCAAAGAAAACAGGGACTGGAGGCCCATTCTAGACCTGAGTTACCTCAATACTTTCGTCAAGAAAGAAAAGTTCAATGGTCACGCTTCAGTCGATCCTTCCATTTCTACAGATGGACGAGTGGATGTGCTCAATAGATCTAGGGGATGCATACTACCACATCAAAATGGCCAGGGCACCCAGAGTTCATTTGCGCCGGCTGGGAGCCAGTCACTTTCAATTTCGAGCCCTGCCCTTTGGTCTGACCTCAGCCCCCAGGGTCTTCACCAAATGCATGGCAGTGGTAGCGTCTCACTTGAGACGCCAGGGATTCCAGGTGTTTCCGTATCTGGACGACTGGCTCCTTTCAGCCACCACCGGCCAACTACTGCAGGCCAGAGACTATGTTCTTCAACTGTGTGTTCACCTAGGGATCTCCGTAAATTTCGGAAAATCCTTACTTCAGCCATCACAAAATATCTTGTTCATAGGAGCAGAGTTAAACACACGGCAATTAATTCTGAGGCTTCCCAGAAAGGATAGTATCGCTGCAGACTCACATCGTCTTCTACTCTTGTCAAGGAAATCTCCTGCAAAACTAGTTCTGAAGGTGTTGGGCCTCATGTCAGCCTCCTTATTGCAATTCCCTGGGAAGGCTGCACATGAGAGTTCTACAATGGCTACTGTTTGCTCAATGGTCATTTCAACAGCTACCTCTAACACACGAGATTCTCATAACAAAGACTTGCAAAACAGATCTGAACTGGTGGCTACAAACGTGCAACCTTTCACAGGGGAGGCCGTTTGTGCTACCCACAGTTACGGTGACCACGGACGCTTCCCTGATAGGGTGGGGGGGCATCTTTCAGGGACAGACAGTCCAAGGCGAATGGACCAATTTGGAGTACAATCTGCACATCAATGTACTAGAGTTGAGGGCAGTGTTTCTAGCGTTGCAACACTTTGCTCCCCTTCTTCCTCTAGGGACTATTGCAGTTCAGACGGACAACATGTCGGTAGTCTGGTACATAAACAAACAAGGGGAACCAGGTCCTATCAACTATGCAGAGAGGCCATGAGAATTTGGCAGTGGGCAGAGTCCACGGGTCGCTTTCTAATAGCAACGCACATCCCGGGTCATCCAACGTCATAGCCGACAAGCTGAGCAGAGCAATTCTGCTACCACACGAGTGGTCTCTGAAACAGTCAGTGGCGAAAAGGATTTTTCGCATGGGGCCAGCCTTCCTGCGACCTGTTTGCCTCCAATGAACGCCAAATGCAGGAGCTACTTTGCCCTATTACCCTCCAGGGAAGTCCCCAGGGATGCACTGGTTTACGATTGGCCCCCGGGACTCCTGTACGCATTTCCTCCATTTCCTCTGATACCAAATTTCTCCAGAAAGCCAGGAACCTTCGCGAGGACGATAATTCTCATTGCTCCATTCTGGCCTCGTCAAATTTGGTTTCCCTCCTGAAAATTCACTGCATTCGGGGACCCTGGATTCTGGACCCAGAGCTGGATCTGTTGACTCACTCGTCAGGGGTTCCCCATCCCGCTCCTGTCACTCCATCTAGCAGCTTGGCTGCTCCAATTCCAACTTAGCCAGGTCTGATCTCTTGTTACCAGCAGTCCAGAATATATTAGTGGCTTCGCATAAGGCTTCCACTACTAAAACATATACTAGCAAATGGAAACGGTTTGTATTCTGGGCAATACACACCACGCTGATCCCTTTACAGCTCCTTTGAATAAGATTTTAGAGTTCTTAACAGACTTATTTCATCAGGGTGCTTCTCCTGCTACTCTAAGAGTTCAGTTGGCTGCCATTTCGAATTTCCATGTGGAAGAGTGTGGTGCTCCTATCATGGCTCACAGACTTTGTAAAGCCTTCTTAAAAGGAGTTTTTCATATTAGACCTCCGGTCAGATCTCCTACGCCACCTTGGAGTCTAAACTTGTTACTATCTAAATTAATGTTGCCCCCTTTGAACCTGCCTCTTCTTGCCTATTAAAATTTTTGTCCTGGAAAACTCTCTTTCTGGTAGCCATTACTTCTGCTAGACGAGTGTCTGAACTTCAGGCTCTCTCCATCAAGCACCCTTATCTAATCTTTCACTCTGACAGAGTTTCTCTTCACCAATTCATCCTTCCTCCCTAAAGTGTGTTCTATTAACAACATTAATCAGTCCATTGAATTACCCACTTTCTTCAAAACCACTCCAACAAAATGGAGTATATGTTGCACAAATTGGATGTTCACAGACAGCTAAGGTTTTATTTGGATAGAACAAAAGATCACAGGAAAACAGATCAACTCTTTGTGGCTTTTGCTGATAGCAGGAAAGGACTTGCAGTTACCAAAAGAACTCTTTCAAAGTGGTTAACTGATTGTATAATCTATGTATACGATTCTGCAAATCAACCCCTTCTGAACAAACCCAAGGGACATTCCACAAGATCAATATCTACGTCTTTGGCTCATGCAGCTCGCCTACCTCTGGATGCTATTTGTGCGGCTGCTACCTGGTCTAAGCCACATACATTTATTTCTCATTATAAAGTAGATAAGGTTTCTAGGGACAGAGCAACCTTTGGTTCCACTGTGCTCAAGAACGTCCTCCCGTGAGTTCCTCAGGATTTAGGAGCTAGGGACGCTACCCATGTGTAAGAACAAAAGGCTAGATTGAACACTATCACATATAGAAGTTATGTACTTACCATAACGTTCCATGTGGAGTGTTCATCTCGCCTTTGTTCTTACAGTCCCACCCTCCCACCCTTAGGAAGAACGTTCTTTGATGCCTGGCCAGAAGCATTTTGCTACTGTCTTTATTCTCTGTACATAGTTGGTATACACATATACTTATATGTGTCTGTTATGTATGTATAGATGTATGGCATGAATGTGCTGTTATGTAGATTGGTTTGCTTGCAAACTAGATCTGAGGTAAAGGCAGAGGGGGATTGTGGGTATTAGATTGTCTCGAGCTTCTTCTCGATGCAGAGCTTGCAAGAGGCCGGCACGGAGCCGAGGATCGGCTCCGAACCCATGTGTAAGAACAAAGGCGAGATGAACACTCCACATGGAACGTTATGGTAAGTACATAACTTCTATTTTTGTTCCACAAACTAATTTTTAAGGCTGACCCAGTTGGAATTATTTTGTGGAAAGCTACAAGTATTTTCCCATGATACTTGCATCACAAACTGTAGTTAATTATATTGTTCTTTGAAGCCATCTTAATGTATGATTGAAGTGTAAAACTGTAGAGCTTGAAAGGGGTTGGTATTCTGACAAACTGTGTGTGATCTGTTGAAAGAATTATGTTTGTTGACCCTGATATACTTTTTCATTCCCATTATGGAGCTGCAAAAAAGGCATCCTAAACATGTTTTTTGTTTGAAAATAGTTTTACTTCTTTTAACACACCACTAGTGTTTGCATGCATACATGTTTATTAATTTTATGACTATCTGATATTGCAGTTAAACATGCAAATTCCTGGGACTTCCAAGTTGTCTCCACATTGAGCAGCAAGTTACTTTGAGCTCTCCCAGGATGAAAAAGGAAAAAACGTTTTAAAAAAAAATCAGTTACTGGCTAGTAATTGCATTGCCTGGATGCAAGCAAAGAATAAGTTTGGAGAAGATCGACTAGAAAAGGAGAAGAAACTCTGTCTAGGAAGAAGTTTGCAGCTGTTCAACAAAAATCAGTTAATGTTTCAGTTTTAGTACAGGAGATGGCTTCTGGTAATTTAGAGGAAAAATAAATCAAAAGCACAAAGAGGTACTTAATAATGAGATACTGGAGGAATTAATAAAATCAAATGACAAAAGGCTGCAGCGGAGTAGTAGAAGCTTAAAACAGCTGATGAGATGAGCTGATAACACTGCAGAAATCAGAGGCGGAATTGCAGAAAAGACTGGTTGAACTGGAAATTATTAAAATATATTAGAAGATGGAGAATGCAGTGAAAATCTGAGATTTGCTGCAATACTAGTGAATATGAAAGGAATAGATGACTGCAGATTGAGTAATACTGTATATTCTCCTTCTGATACACTTTCATTATATCAAGAACTTAACTGTGTAAATAAGTAATGCATGGAAATAGGGCTAACATTAATTATGCAAAAATGTAGCATTGTCACATTTGGTAAAAAAGCTCCTTTCCTTAGTGTATGGTATACCCAGTACCCCACTGCAAAACGATAATGTAGTCACAGATCTTGAAATGTGGGTTAATGGTTCCCTCTCCTTTGACCACCGTTTAGCAGTAGTAGTCATAAAATCCATCTGTTTAGCACAACTAATATCTAAAGGCATATCATGTAAGTCAAAATAAGTTGTCCTTCTCTATGCAGCCCTTATTAGACCAATTATTGAGTACAACACCCCCTTTGGTATGTACCTTTCTAGATATATTAAGCAACTGGAAAGGCTTCAAAGGTTGTTCACCAAGAAGATTATTGGCCTAAACCCCTGAGCTGCCAAGAAAGGCTTAAAGTGATATCCCTTTATTTGGTTTGTTATTGACTGTTGCCTGGTGACCTAAGCCTTTTGATCTGCACCATTAGTGATCCCATCCTTCTTGATCTCCTGTATCTTCACAAGTCAGATGGCTTCAGTAGTATCACACCTAGGGATTCAAATATCCACCAACATATTAAATGTGCTAGAGAGACAAATTTATTACTCAATGCCTACCCCTTCTCTGGAGCACATTTACCCTGCACGATAATGTGACACACTTGATTAAGATAAAATCTGTATGATTGGATGGGCACCCATAAATTCACTTTGGCATGCTTTGCCCTTATTGGGAAAGGGGTTCCCAATTGAGATTGGGTATTGACAAGGTATTAATGGGCTTGTGACTTAACTGCATTGTATTACCTGTGATTTTGTGAATGGATGGCATTGATTTTTTTGAAAGTACAGATGAGCAACTGGACTGGTGTTCCAATGTAGGATTTGTTAAATGAGAGAGCACATCATATATGTGCGTGACCTAAATTTGGCCATGAGAAAACTGTCAAGACCTGTATTCTTAAAGATGCAGTTGTAACAGTAGAAAGAGCTGCTTGTAACAAAACTGTGGAAGAAGTTAGAAGTAGTAAACATTGGGGACACCAGATAGTTTGTGAGAAATGATTATTCACTGTATACCAGACAGATGAGAAGCAAGTTTATCCCAGTAGTCAGGGGATATTGAGAGGCAGGTGTGTCATTCAGGTTGCTATATCCATAACAAATCACCTTCGACTAGCCAGCAAGTAGTAAAATCATTTACAAGTAAGAAAAATACTTAAATCTTCTAGGAGCTTTAAAACTTTATTAAAACATTAAGCACTTTTGTCCCTCTAACAAACAGTGGGACTTCTTCAGAATGTCAAATTCTAGTCAGTTAAAATCTTTTTATTTCCAGCTGCCTTCAGAATATATTTTCCTGAAGGAAAAATATATTTTTAGATTCCAGGCAGGCTAAAAAGGAAGTAAAAAAAAAAGGTTAGTCAACAAAGAATGAGCCAGCAAGCTAAAGGATGACTCTGGTTCTCAATCTTCTGACAGGAACAGAGCTTATAGAAAGAAATTGCCAGTGAAACTTTTCCGTTGTTCAAAAGGAAAATACTTGAGTGACAGAAAAAATCCAGGAGCTAACTAGAAGAATGAGTACATTGGACTTGAACCAAAGACCAGTATTAGGATGTCAAGGAGCCATGTGGAATTAATGGGTAAATGGGTGGACTGTAAAGCATCAGTCCCATTAGATTTAATTTAGATACATGAACTGTGATTCTGCAAGAAGTGGCTATGTTAAACTGGGGTGAGAAAACTCAAGTATGAACCCACTTCCTCACTCATTTTTTAAAAGGGCACTATATTGACTGAAGGATTAACGAAGTAAAACAGTGTTTGTTATAACTAATCTACTTAATTGTAAAATATCATAGCTTTACACTGTAATAAGTTAAGAAAGGCAGAAAAGAAGCAAGTTAGAGTTAATGTAATATTGTGTTTTTTGGACTGATACAGGATGCAGAAGTGTATTGATCATGTTATATGTAGACTTAAACGAGAATTTCTCCTGTTTTGTAGAGATTGATGAGTAGACTAATGTCCTTAGTTTACGCTATAGGCAAGGGTTTTAAGCAAGTTATTTCTTGCATTTGCAAAGCTATTAGCTGTTTATTTTTATGTCAGCATCTGCATTTAGCTGGAGACGAGAAAATTGGTGCAAGCAATTAATCATGTGATGTATGACTAGTGTCTCCTTAATGAAATTTGCCAGGGTTTCTTTTCCATTAACAAATGTTTTAGTTTGAGAGAAGGATCCTGCAGATGCAAGTAATTAATCAAGAAATGTCTAAATATTGCATTCTTCTTGGACTCTACAAGATGCAATATAATTAACTTTTAAAATAGCCTTATAGGTTCATAAGTAGCTGCTAGGCTATTGGCCCTAGGGCCTATATAAGCCTAGCCAAAAAGGTACCCTGGCTTTCGTCACCCAGGAAAATTATTTTCTTGTGCCACTGTCAAGCAGAGCTACAGACGTGATCCCTGGGGTGAATTTCCTATTTCCCATCCAATCATCAAGATTTTTCTTGAAGAGTGTTAGAGGAGCTTTGTTTGATATAGATAGGTAGTTTGTTTCAGAGTATGGTAAGTCTGTGGGACAGCAATCTATCCCTCCAGCATGTTCTGTTTATTGTGATAACAAGGTTTAGGTCCCTACAGCGTGTAGCTCGGAGGGATTAGGATTTCTTTAAGAGGAGCATGTCCAACAGCTCTGGGTTTGACATAGCTTTGTATGTTAGGCAGAGATCGCCTCTCAGTAGGCTCTATGCGATGGAGTAAATCTGGAGATTTTTTGAGACTGTCTGCATAGGCCATCTGTTTGAGGCCGGTAATCCTCTTTGTGAGGTATTTCTGAGGCCTTTCCAGTTGTTGTAGATGTCTTGTGAGGTACATATCAAAAGGGGCGTTGAACTCTATAATGGGTCTAATGTGTGACGAGTAGATGGGAACAATGACCTCTTTTTTTCCTGGATGAGAAACCTTTTGTGATGAGGTGTGCCACATAGAAGGATTTCCTGACTACTGTGGCGATGTGATTATCAAAGGAGAGACTACTGTCCACCTGTGTCCCAAGGTCTCTTATCACACTTTCGGTGTTTAGTTTACTACCGCCTATGTGGTAGTTCATGGGTACAGAGTTTTTACCAAAGGGGATGACAATGCACTTTTTGGCATTGAGCTTGAGGCTATGGCTTTGACACCAGACATCTCTCTCAGTGAGGCCCTTTTGTAGGATGTCCACATCATTAGGAGTTTCGATTATGGCTCCTAGTTTGCACTCATCTGCGAACTTCATTAACCAAAGACCTTCTGTGTTAGCCTGTACTTCAGAGAAGTAGATATCATACAGGAGAGGACCCAGGACTGAACCATGTGGTACTCCACTTGTCACCTGTCTGAAGTCAGATTTGGAGTCTGCCACTTTCACAATGTGGGTTCTGTCAGTGAGCCAGTTGGCAACCCATTTTTTGACATAGGGATTTTTACCTAGTTTAGTGTGTTTATCTATAATTACAGAGTGGGGGGTGGTGTCGAAAGCCTTGGCGAGATCTAGATAGGCTGTGTGAACTACCTTACCCTCATCAACAGCTTTGGTGACTGCTTCAAAGAAGTCTGTCGGGTTTAGGAGACATGATCTGCCTTTTACAAACCTGAACTGAGTGGGGTCCAGAGTTCGGAGATTACCAATGTCTTTGTTTATAAGTTTTATGATGATATGTTCCATGGCCTTGCAGACCAGGCTCATCAGGCTAATGGGGCGGTAGTTTCCGGGGTCCGTGGTGGATCCCCCTTTGTGGAGTGGGATAACTGTCGCTGTGCGCCATTCAGTGGGCACAAAGCCTGAGGTGAGGCTATGATTGAACATGGTACTTAGGTGGGGTGCCAGTTTGTTCTGTAGTCCATGTAGAATGCAGCTTGGGATGTTGTCTGGTCCCATGGATGCTGTGTTCTTGGCTTTGGAGAGTGTGATTTTTACCTGTGCATCGTGATAACAGGAACTTTGCATTCTTCCGGTATAGAGATGGGCCCTCTAGGGAGTGAGGGGGGGGGGTAAAGTTACCACTGAATCTATCTGCCAGGATGTTGGCAATATCAATTTGTTCTGTTTATTTAGTGCCATTGTGCTGTAACTCAGAGCAGATCTGAATGTTGCCATTGAGATTCTTGACTTAGCTATAGAATGCTTTATGACTGTCTTTAGAATCAGTGGTGATTTTGTTTTCGTAACTAGCTTTGGAGGATTTTATGAGGGATCTCAGCTTCTTACTGAGGCTGACCAGGGAGTTCCTCCAATCATGGGATTTTGCTCTTTTTTTGCAACAGTTTGTTTCTTCTGTTGTAGAGTTTGTTTATGGCAGGGGACCACCATATTGGCTTAATTTTTTTGGCGGATAGCATCTTGGTCCTGTTAGGGATAGCACGATCCATGCACTCATATAAGTGCTTATAAAGTACAATTGTGTAGGGTTCAGCAGTCATACCTCTATTGCCCATCTGCATGGGTGTTGTGAAGTTTGCCACTTCTGTCTTAAGAAGCGTGAAGTTGGCTTTGGAGAATTTTTTTACGGTAGTTTCCCAAATGGACATCAGTTCCTTTAAAGTAAATGAAGTCTGAACTCTGGCGAAGTGAATGTGTGTGTGTGTGTGTGTGTGTGTGTGTGTGTGTGTGTGTGTGTGTGTGTATATATATATATATATATATATATATATATATATATATATATATATATATAGATATAGATGTATCTGTATATATATATATCTATCCTATTCATATGCTGCAGTATTCATAACACGGAGTCTGCCTCTTGCTGACTTGTACATCCAGCCAGTATACATAAATCTTAATGCCACTGTAAGGTACCCCACACATCGTCTAACACATGTTGGCCATAAAGAGACATTAGGCATAACACAGACGTCAGCATGTACCAACCCCAGAACTTTTCTTCCGCCTGTCCGATTGCCTGTTTCAGATGTCGCTTGGCAGATTAGTCACAAACTTTGATTCAGATAAGTACCTGTTGGGATTTTTTTTCTTAAAATTTTGGCTACTGTATTGTATTTTTGTGATTTCATGCAGGCGAGGAAGGGCAAGTGTCAGTGTGGAAGGCAGATTCCACATAAGGACTCCCACAAACTCTGCTTGTTCTGCCAAGGCCCAGACCATGACCATACCACCTGCATTATCTGTACATCCTTTGTACCCAAAACCCTTAGGAGCTGTCTGGCTTCACTTAAACTTTATCTGGAGAATCAACACCTTAAGCGTTTAGCACTTGAGATGGAAGCACCGTCAGGACCTTCAGACGAACCACAATCTAAGAAGGCCAAGAAACCTCAGCCTGATCTTCCTGCTTTTCCCTCTCTTGTGGGTGTCTCTTCCGAGCCTGATGTGGGTCTGGCGGCCGTCCTGGAGTCAGTAGAAGTCCCTTCGGCAGATACAACTATGGAAACCCTGAAGGGCTGTACCAGTATGTCCGCGAGGAAATTGCAGGCGTCTGATTCAAGTGAAGGGGTGGAACCACAGCTTGTTATTTCTGAAGACCTTCGTGTAGTCACCCAAATCACTGTTTGGGAGGATGTGCTTTTGGACAGCATGGAGTGCAGGCTGTCTGGCCCATCCAACTTCCATCACATGGAAGCTCCAAAGAATTAAAACATGAAAACAAAGCATGTTGCTTTAGTTCCAGAGGATCAAGCACCAGATTGGCAGGCCTTTTCCCCAAGGCCTACTCAGCGCTTTTAAGGCACTACGTCAGTCCTCCGCTACTTCTGGCCCCTTTCTTGCATTCCCTTCTACTCCTTTAAAGAGGACTTCTTCAGATGAGGAATTATCAGGAGATGAGTCCTTGGCTTATTCAACCCAAATTGCTTCCCCTCTGGGATGTTCATCGTGCATACAGCTGCAGTCATAACAGATGGGTTATCCTGCCGTCAGGTGGGTCCTCGGTCGGCCGAATTCCAAAGTCTAGGTCCGGCATCTGTTGTCGTCGCTTCTTCCATGACGTCAGTGCGGCAGGGGTATTAAAGAGGCAGCCAACGCCATTTTCTTCAGTCTTTCTTGCAGCGCGGTGCCCGAAGCAGAAGCAGTTCGCAAGTGCCGGTCGGCCAGCTCCTGAGATTTACGAAAGTATTTCAGCCGAAGTCTTCTTGAAAGCTAAGTACCCCGTTGGGGAAACTTTTCTTGCCTCAGACCGATGTCAGACAAAGTTAATAATTGCATTTCATGTGGGAAGCAAATACCCATAAGGATTTCCACTCTTTCTGTATACCTTGCTTAGGCCCAGTCCACGACGTCTCGGCCTGCCGTTTTTGTGCTAGATTCAATAAGTGCACTATTAACCATTGGGCGGAGTTCGCCCTACACTTTTTTGGCAAAAAATTTAATTATATTATGTCGTCGGATACTCTGACTCCAGTTTTGAGCAAAAAACGCAAAGATAAGGACCGACATACGAGGTCTGCGCCACCTACTGAAACCACGCTTAGGCCAACTACCGGTTCTCCGGTACTCAGCGAGGCGCCTACGCAGCCCCTGAGTACCGATGACAATGCATTACCGGTGTCTTCAATACCAGAGGTCGCAGGCTCCTTGGCCCCCATTCCTACTACAGACTCCGACGCCACGCCTGGCGGGGAAGCTCAGAATTTAGACAGGCCTGCTATTTCTCAAGGGGTCTTCAGGCCTTCCTCCTTTTCTATTAAAGCCATCACTAAATCTAAAGCAGCCATGAAAACCAAAAAACAGGTTCCTCAGACCCCCTCTCAAGGCACCATGCCTAAAAAACAGATGCTTAAAATGGCTGAGGATTTTATTACTCTCATCAGGGGTTCTCAACCCCCCTCTGATAAAAGGCCCAGACTAGAGGAAGACTACCCTTCCTCAGATCAAGCTTTTATTACCTCAGAACTTTCTGAGGACCAGGATAATGCCTGTTCTCCATTCGAAGACTCTGATGCAGTGGAGTCTATTCCCTCGGTCTCCCCTACTGAGGACTTCTCTTTTGGGGAAACCCTGCATACACTGAGGGAACACTTTCACTGGGAAGGCTAAGATTACTCAGATTCCAAGAAAAGGCTCAGGGAATTTCTTCTGCTCCCCCAGCATAGTCCTCTGGCTATCCCTCCTGTTTTAGATATATTGGATGATGTGTACACAGAAGCTAGCCTTAATCCAGATTCTTTGCCTCCAGCTCCTGTTAACCCAGACAGATATTACGGGGTTCCTGATTCTTACCAGTTCCTATATAAAAGCCATACTGCTGACCCAGAAACAATTTCACAGGGTCCCAAGGGAATTAAGGCCTCTACTGCTAAAAACCCATTACCTTCAGAGAGAGATTCCAGAGCTTTAGAAAGGTGGGGAAAAAGGTGTACACCTCGGCCACTTTAACCATGAGGGCATTAAACTTGTCAGTTCCATATGTTAAAGTATCAACAGTTTTTGATATCTCAGCTGAAAAGCAAGATGACACAACCAGACCAACCAGATTTAAAAGAGTTGCAGGATTTGTTGCATGGTGCAGAGCAAGTAGGAAAACATACCTTGCAGTGTGGTTTTGATGCTTTAGAGGCCTCATGTAGAGCTGCTGTTACGGGTTCTGTTATACGTAGGCATGCTTGGCTCAAAGAGCAAACCTTACCAGATCATGTCAAAGCTAAATTATTAGATGCACCTCTTCAAAAAGATGTATTGTTTGGTGTTAAAGCTGAGGAGGTGCTAAAGAAAATGGAGGAAAAAGCAAAATCAATGCAAACAGTGAAAGATTTCCTGCAGGTACAGCCTCCACGTTTCAGCAGAAACTGGCTTTCAAAATTTTGGTCCTTTCCAGCCACAGACAGACCTCAAAGGGGCAGATACAGGCACCCAAGGGGTAGAGGGCAACCTCAAGGATCTTTCAGAGCCAGACAGTGGCAAGCACCAACCCCAAGAGGTGGAGAAGATAGATCACAGTCTTTTAGAAAACAGACACAATGACTTCCCCCTACACCTGCCAAGCAAAGCTTTAATGGCAGCACCTTTGGGCGGAAAACTGGCATTATTCTCAAAAAATTGTCATATTGTTAGAAAAGACAAATGAATTCTGGACATTATAGACAGAGGCTACAGGTTCCACTTTCACACCCTTCCAAAAATGAGAGGCATGCCAAACCTGCCACAACATCAAAGGGCAGAGGCACAAAAACAAGTTTCAGTTCTCATGGACATGAAAGCAATTCAAGAAGTACCTGCAAAAGAACAAGGTCAATGTTTTTATTCCAGACTATTCCTGGTACCAAGGAAAGACAAAGATTGGAGACCTATCTTAGACCTATCCATCCTAAACACATATCTACAGGTGCCAAAATTCAAGATGCTCACATCACAGCAGCTTCTTCCCATGCTGGGCAAGAAGTCTTGGCTGGTAACATTGGACCTCAAGGAGGCATACCTGCATGTCCCTATCAGGCAAGATTGCAGAAGATACCTCAGATTTCTTGCAGGTTCAGCCCATTACCAATTCTGTGCATTGCCCTTAGGCTTATCTACTGCGCCCAGAGTGTTTACGAAATGCCTGGCATCAGTATTCGCCTTCTGCAGACTACAAGGGATACAAATCTACCCATATCTGGACAACTGCCTGATCCAAGCAGACAGCAAGGAAATACTACTGCAGCACCTGGCGTTTGTAATAAAACTGTTGAACTTCCTAGGATACACAGTCAACAAAAAGAAATCAAAACTAATACCCTCTCAACAAATAATTTTCCTGGGTGCCAGCTTGGATACAACCACCCAGATGGCCTACCTCACTCCAGACAAGCAAGGGCAACTGTCTCAATACTTCAAAAAAATGGCAACTTACACCAGGCTAACTGCAAGAAAAGTCCTGCAGGCTCTGGGATTCATGGCATCTTGCATCCTACTAATCCCATGTGCAAAGCTGCATATGAGGAAACTTCAATGGTACCTGAAAAACTTATGGTCTCAACACAGCCACAGCTTGGAAGCAATTATACCACTCATTCCATGCCTTCAAAAGGAATTTTTGTGGTGGACTCAAGCTTGCCAAAGAAACACAGGTCTTCGTTCTGTGTACCTCAAGCAACTGAAATCATCACTACAGACGCCTCAGACTATGCCTGGGGAGCACACATGACAGATCAGTGCATTCAGGGAAAATGGACCTGAAAAGAGAAGCACCTTCACATCAACCAAAAGGAAATGCTAGCCATGCAAAAGGCTATTTTGACCTTCAAAGACCTACTGCATCCAGTCCAGCTATTGATAAGGACAGACAACACCACAGTGATGTGGTACATAAACAAACAAGGGGGAACTCATTCATACCCCCTGTGCAAGCAAGTCATGACCTTATGGAACACAGCACTGGAACTGCAAATTCAACTACAGGCACAATTCCTGCCAAGGAAGGAAAACACACTGGCAGACAACCTAAGCCGAAATATGACAGATCCACACGAATGATAGTTGCATCCTCAAGTTTTCACAAAGATAACTCAGGCATGGGGACAGCCAGACATAGATCTCTTTGCTACCCACAGAAATTGCCAGTTGAAAAAAATTTTGTTCAAGGACCTACCATCCACAGGCCTGGAAAGTGGACGCACTTTCCTTCAATTGGGCAACATTGACAGTCTATGCCTTCCCACCTCTTCCTCTGCTGCCCAAAGTTCTATTAAAAGCCAGAGCAGAGAGGCCGAAAATGATTCTCATTGCTCCAGACTGGCCAAGACAACACTGGTATCCGCTCCTGAAGAGCCTGACACATTCCCCACCATGGATCCTACCTCTAATCCCTCTTCTGCTGTCCCAGCACAACTACAAAACCCTTCACAGCAATCTCAAAACTTTAAATCTAGCTGCATGGATTTCCCAACAGTTTCTCCTCTCCAAGGAGGTGCAGGATGTCATCTTGGAGGCCAGAAGACCTTCTACTAGAAAGGCCTACTCCGCCAAATGGAAACAATTTTGTGCCTGGAATCAAGAAAAGGGACAGAATCCTTGGGTAATAAATATACCTCAAATTTTACAGTACCTAGCTGAGATGTTAAACAATGGACTTTCCTTCTCCTCCATCAAGATCCATGCTTCAGCCATTTCTGCACAATACAACACAGATCCTCCTTTATTCTCTCACCCTCTCTTAAGGCAGTTCCTCAGAGGGGCAAAGAATATAAAACCCCCAAGGAAACCACCAGTCCCTGCTTGGGACCTCAACTTCATATTGGAAAAGCTGACCCTTCCTCCCTTCGAGCCAGCTTCTTCAACAGAGTTACAGTACTTGTCATGGAAAACAGCCTTTCTTCTGGCTATCACCTCAACATGCAGGGTTTCAGAGCTACAGGCCCTCATGGCTGTGCAACCATTCATCATTTTCCATCAGGACAGAGTCTCCTTATGAGCCAACCCTACCTTTATGGCAAAGGTAGTATCCAGTGTAGCTTTGAATCAGACTATCCACTTACCTACCTTTTATCCTAATCCACAAAACAAAGGGGAAAGACTACTACATTCCTTGGACATTCACAGACAACTTTGTTACTATTTGGACAGAACAAAGCCATTCAGGAAATATGAGCAACTCTTTGTGTCCTATGCTGCAGGTGCTCAGGGAAAGGCTATTTCCAAACAGACAATTTCAAAATGGATAGCCCACTGCATATGCTTTTGTTACTCATTTCATGGAAAAACTGTGCCTGCATGCATCAGATCCCACTCCACCAGAGCCACAGCTACCTGGCAGCCTTCCACAGGGGGGTCCCTGCCAAGGACATTTTGGAAGCAGCCACCTGGAGTTCAGTGCACACTTTCTCCAAGCACTATCACCTCCCACTATGCTCAAAATCTAGAGCGGGCTTTGCCACAGCAGTCCTGCAGGGCATCCTAGCCCCTCCTAGTTCCACTTAGTGCCTACCACCCTTACTTAGCTTTGGGATTCTACCCATCTGTTATGACTGCAGCTGTATGCACGATGAACATAGTACAGTTTTGTACCTACCATAAATGTAGATGTTCGAGTGCTCATACAGCTGTAGTCCAGGTTTCCCTCCCTCCATCCCCTCTTAGGACAGGCCTTATGACAAACACTTTTCATATAACCTTTTTGGGGTATTCTTTTATGGTGTAATTGCTTGCAACTACTGTTTTTGATTTATCAACATTGCATCTTTGCATAACATTATGTGTGCCTTCTTTCTGGGGGCACCTGACATCTGGGGCAAGAAAACCTGAAGAAAATGGCATCGGCTGCCTCTTTTATACCCCTGCCGCACTGACGTCAGGGAAGAAACGACGACAACCGACGCCATACCTAGACTTTGGAATTCGGCTGACCGAGGACCCGCCTAATGGCAGGATAACCCATCTGTTATGACTGCAGGTGTATGAGCACTCGAACATCTACATTTATGGTAGGTACAAAACTGTACTTTATGCCTCACCAGAGGAGGAATCTAATGGTGTGGATTCCCCTGGGGCGGATATACCTCCTTTGGGGAAACTATTTTGAAGATGAAAGAATTCATGCGACTGTTGCCAAGTGTCTGACTTACAAAAGAGGTACTGTAACCTCCTTCAGATGGATTATCCATCCCCATCTACCATTTCCCCTGTCTTACCAGCTTTCTTGAATGCTTTACAGTTGCATCTAAATGCCCGGACTCTCAGCCTCCTGCTCCCAAGAGCCCAGATGGATTTTATAAGGTGCCTGAGGACTCCAGATTCCTTTTCAAAGCCCCTTCTACAGACCCAGCTACTATATCAATCTCAGCTGACAAGACATTCAAATTACTGCTTTCCTTCTCCTTAATTTCCTCTGATAAGGAGAGCAAAGTCATGGAGTGACTAGGGGAAAAAAGTATATACCTCTGCTACTTTGGCCATCAGGGCAATTAATTATTAAACCCATATGGGCAAATATTCCCTAGCTCTCTTATCAGATGCAAGAAAGCGCTTGTCTGAGCTTCCTGACTTTTCCAATAACACCAAGCTCTCCTCTATTATCAATTCTTCTTCCCAGGTTACAAAGCCCTGTATCTAATGCAATTATGATGCCGTGGAAGCCTTAGCCAGGGCAGCTGCTTCTGGGTCGGGCCTGAGGAAGTATTCATGGCTGAGGTAACAACCCTTACTTGATGATATTAAGGCCAAACTAATGGATGCCCCCTGGACAATAAAGCCTTATTTGGTAGCTTGGCTGCAGAGCTTTTTAAATCACTTCAAGAGAAGGGCAAAGAGCTCCAGGACCTAAAACACATCCTTGTTTCCTGTGTTCCCATGTTCCAGAGGAATTACCCAGCCAAAACCACCTTTGCTAGAAAGCCAGCTAAGCCTTCTCCCTCCAAAGGTAAGATGATCTCCAGGAAACAAACCTCTTCAAAATCTGCTTCATCTACTTCCTCTCAGAAACAGCCCTTTTAAGCCAAGCCTGGTAGTCAGGGCCATCCACTTCTTTGTCTCTTTCATCTTTTTTTCTCTACCTGCTTGGAATCAGATAACCCATCAGGGTCCTTTCCATCATCAAACAAGGATACTTAATGGTGTGGAAAACTTCTCTCCTTCAGGGGCATCCCACAACCACCAAAACAACAACTGGATTTTTTCCTCCGGTCATATCCACTCTTCTTCTCAGGGCAATATTCAGGAAGTCCCATCCTTTCAAATGGGAAAATTATTCTACTCCAGGATGTTTCTGGTACCCAGGAAGGATGGCCCCTGGAGGCCCATTCTGGATCTTTCCAAAAGTCCCTACTTTTCGAATGCTGACTTTACCCACCCTTCTTTCCCAGGCCTTTATGGTGTCATTAGACATCGAATATGCCTCCCTTCACATCCCCATTCTCCTACAGTTCAGGAAATTTCTTCACTTTTCTGTTGCTTCCTCACATTTTCAGTTCTGTGCTTTGCCCTTTGGTCTGTTTAGGGTCTTCACAAAACGCTTAGCTCCTGTCATAGCTTACTGCAGATTACAGGGTATACAGATTTTCCTTTACCTTGATTATCTTCTTATCTAGGCTCTGCCCTCAACTATTTTTCAAGAGAATCTCTTTGTCACGATTTCTCTTCTGGTGAGTCTGGGGTTCACAATAAACTATCCAAAGTCTTCTCTGATCCCTTCACAAGACCACATTTCTCTTGGCTGCAGGATTCAAACAGACAGGATGCTAGCCTCTTTGCCCACAGAAAAGGCCCTGATAAGTTTTCCAATCTTGCCTTGTTCTTGCTGGATGGGTTCGGCTCCAACTCAGCAACTTACTATAGCTCGAAAGCTCTTTACTGGCTCGAGGCTACCCCTTATCCCAGAATGCCCAATGCCAGCTACCCAGATCTTGTTTGCCACTTTAGCTGCGAGGTTGCAATCATACTGGCTCAGACTTAGTATAATTTTTTTGTCTCTTTTAAACGCCAATATTGTGCTTAAAATTTGATATAATTCTTCTTTGGTAGTAGTTTGTAAGTATCTTTTACTGTAAACCCCTTTATCTCATCCTTGTGCTTTACTTTTGTGCTGTGTTGGCCATCGCCCCTTAGTCGCTAGGCCTTCTGTTATTCCCTGAACTCGTTTAACTTAGAGAGCCCCCCCCCCCTTAAGGACAGCCATTTACGTTAGAGGCTCTCCTTTAGGGTTTTATTAATTTTTAGTTTTTCTATTGTAGTTGACTTTTACTAAAATGTCTAAGGAAGTTAAAGCCTTTGGTTTTAAAAAGTGTGACTCATGCTGTCAGAAGATGTCTCTGACAGATGGGTACACTAGTTGTGTTTATTGCTTGGGGGCTTGGCACCTATAGGACTCTTGTGCTATTTGTCATGCCTTTAGTCCAAGGGTCCTGCAGCAGCGGAAAAACAAGCTTATCCTCTGTGGATTATTAAAACAGGATTCTCCGGCTAAAGCATCTCAGCCAGGGAAACCTTTGAAACCAGTTAAGCCATTGGCTCCATGTTCGGAACCGACCTGTGAGCTTGACAAAGCAAGTGTGTCGGTGCCGGCCGGCACTGACAAGACTACCCCTCCGTCGGCTCCAGCTGTACTTTGGAGCCGTCTTGGAGCCACAAAAAAGCTAGGTCTCCTTTTTTGGAGCCAATTCACTCGGTGCCGCAATCACTATTACTTCAAAGCAAGTCCAGTCATCGCTCATCTTCCCACGCCTCTCGATCCTAGAGGTTATCTGATCAGGATGTGGAGAGAGTGGTCAGTAGGTTGCTTAAGTCACAGGCCCTTGCTAAAATGCTTTCGAGCCCACCTCAACAGGCTTCGGCTCCATCCGCATGTATTTCGATTCCTTCTCCGACTATACTTAATTCAGAGCCGGAGTCCATGGATGCTTCGATAGTGGTTCCTTCTGCTCAGATGACATCCTCATCAGCTCCGACGTTGGCTCTGATTACCTGATTCTTCCTCCCATCGAGGTATCTGGATGCTGAGGGGGAAAGTGGCACCCTTGTCCGACCCCGCTCTCCCTCTCGGAGCACTGGCTCAGTTGAGCTTGGCTCCCACATCGACCACTGAGCCGCCACTCTCGGCGCAGGGTGGTATTCCTCTCTCTTCGGAGCTGGGTCACTCCTTGTGTCAAGACTGTGACTTTTTTGAGGTCATGCTGAAAGTGCTGTCCTCACAGACGGCTCCACTATCAGTTCCATCTGCTCCATCCCCCTTGGTACCTGTGACAACCTCTGCTCCTCCTCTAGCCCCAAAGCATAGGGAACCTAGGCCCCAGGGCACCCCATTGGGTGAACCCTCTTCTTCCTAAGACTCTCCAGAGCATTCTGAGCAGGCTTCCTGGAAGAAAAAGTGCAAGAGGAAGCACCTAGACACCCCTGAGTCTATCACCTCAAATACAGACCTGGATGAATCGGAGGGGTCCCCAAGATCCCCCTCTGAAGATGTTACTATCATATAAAAATGGACAGACGGTCCAGGACATTTCTACGCTTCCGGCTAGGGACCAGTCATTACCAAGTCAGAGCTCTGCTCTTTTGTCTCACCACAGCCTCCAGGGTGTTCACCAAATGCATGGCAGTAGTCACGGCTCACCTGAGACATTAAGGATTCCAGATGTTTCCTTTTCTGGATGACTGACTCCTCATTGCTACCACCAGGCAACAACTTATAGAAGCACGAGATTACACCATCACATCCTGTGCTCAACTAGGCATCACAATAAACTTTGAAAAATCTGCCTTGTTGCCCTGTCAGTCTATTACATACATAGGAGCAGAGCTGAATACAAGAAAAATGATTGTAACATTGCCTCAGGAAAGAGTTTCCATTATTCGGAAACAGGTGTCACTTCTCCTGAGGAGCAAAAGAATTCAAGTCAAATATATTCTTCAAGTTCTAGGGTCCATAGCAGCAGCCATTCTTCTAGTCCCCTTAGCACGCTTTCACATGAGAATCCTTCAGTGGCTTCCTTTCACATAATGGTCCTTCCAGGAATTACCCATGTCTCACGTGATGCTTATTATGGAATCTTGCAAAAGACACCTTTCTTGGTGGATGGTCTCCCCACTAGTTTCTCAGGGCAGACCTTTCATGGAACCCCATCCGGTCGCCACAGTGACCACGGACGCTTCCCTGATAGGGTGGTGGGGCATTATCTAGGGAAGACAGTCCAAGGCACTTGGCAACCTCACGAGTACCACTTGCACATCAACGTCGTGGAGATGAGAGCGGTGCTCCTAGTATTGCAAGCTCTTCCAGACTCTCTCCCTGCCAGGGCTATTGCAGTACAGATGGACAATATGTCAGTGGTTTGGTACATCAACAAACAGGGCAGAACCAGGTCTTACCCCTTGTGCCTAAAGGCCCTAAGACTGTGGCAATGGGCTATTTCCTCCCAACATTTTCTGATAGCAACGCATATCCCTGGGATATCCAACGTAATCTCTGAAACAGGAAATTGTGGATCTTATTTTCCGCAAATGGGGCCAGCCTTGCTGCTATCTCTTTGCCTCTCCCCTCAACAACAAATGCAGCAGCTACTTCTCCCTTGTTCTTCCTCCAGGTCATACACCCAGGGATGCTGTAGTCCATGATTAGTCTCAGGGATTCCTTTATGCATTTTCCCTCTAATTCCAGAAGTCATTCAGAAAGCAAAATCATTGGGTTGCAAAATGATCCTCATTGCCCCGTATTGGCCTTGACAGATTTGGTTTTCGTTCCTTCACCCCCACCTTCTAGCCTAGCCTTGGATTCTGGACCCAGTACTGGACCTCTTGATTCATCAATCAGGCGGGCTACACCAATCCCTCCAATCTCTCAAGCTCACAGCTTGGTTACTCCACTTCCAATCCTAGCCAGGCTCCCCAATATTTCCCCAGCAGTGCGTGATATTATTGTTTCCCCCCATAAGACAAATACAAGGAAAATCTATGCTAGCAAATGGAAAAAATTATCTTACTGGGCAGAATCCAGGAATTTAGATCCTTTTACAGCTCCTGTACATGAGATTTTGGATTTCCTAGCAGAACTGTTTTGTTCTGGTGCAGCGGCTGCTACCATCAGAGTACAACTGGCTGCCATTTCAAATTTTCATGTCGGAGTTTCTAACTCCAGCATAATGTCTCACAAACTCTGTAAGGCCTTCATGAGAGGTACATCTCTACTTAGACCCCCAGTGAAAGAGCCACTTCCACCTTGGGATCTCAAATTTGGTTCTTGCCTCCTTGATACTGCCACCCTTTGAACCAGCAGCATCATGTTCCTTGAAGTTTCTCTCTTGTAAAACTCTTTTCTTAGTTGCTATTACTTCTGCTAGACGTGTTTCCAAACTTCATGCACTATGTGTTCGCCCTCCAAACCTAGTTTTTCACAAAGACATTGTTTCCCTGAGAACTAACCCATCTTTTCTACATAAAGTTTGTTCAGACCACAATTTGAATCAATCCATTGAACTCCGTGTTTTTTCCCTAATTATTCCAACAAGGCAGAATACAGATTACACCAACTGGATTTGCATAGACAACTGCATTTCTATCTCCATAGAACTAAAGAAGTGAGAAAATCAGATCACTTCTTCCTTTCATTTGCTAACAACAAACAAAGCCTTCCAGTTTCTAAAGTAACATTGTCAAAATGGTTTTCGTACACCATAGTCCATAACTACCACTTGCGACAAAAAGATCGCCCAACAAAACCCAAAGGTCATTCAACCAGGTCAGTAGCTTACTTTGGTAGCATTTCAATCTAGATTGCCCATAGATTCAAATTGTGCAGCAGCTACTTGGACAGATCATCATACATTCATTTTTCATTACAAAGTACATGTGGTCTCCTTGGGCAGAGCTTCCTTTGGTTCCATGGTTCTGAAGAGTCTGTTCCAATGAGCCACCCAGGATTGAGGTGCTAGGGACACTGTCCCATCCATCAAGAATGAAGGCGAGATTGGACAACTTAACATAAAGAAGTTATGTACTTACCATAATGTTCCATCTTTGTTGTCCTTCATCTTGCCTTCCTTCTTGCGTCCCTCCCTCTGTCCCCCTTCCTCGAGGATTGAGAGGAGTCTATCAATGGTTTCACTGGCTAATTTGTTTATTAGTTGCTTCTCAACCAAACCATGACAATTAACTGTATATCCAGGTTTATTAATGGTTATCTTCTATAATTATGTCAGTGTGAGCTATCTCAAACAAGATCTGGATAGCTGGCGCTGGGCATTCTGGAATAAGGGGTAGCCTCGAGCCAGTAAAGAGCTCTCGAGCTATAGTAAGTGGCCGAGTCAGAGCCAAGGATTGTCTCCGAACCCATCCAGCAAGAAGGAAGGCAAGATGAAGGACAACTAACATGGAACGTTATGGTAGGTACATAACTTTTTTCCTTTTCTGCTATCACCAGAATGCTATCACCAGGACCTGTTACCCCTTCAGTCTCTGACTGCCAGATATTTCCTGCGTCTCCTTGGGTTCATGGCTTCCATGATTCCCATGCTCCTCTTGGCCAAGTTGCACTTGAGAAAATTCCAGTGGTTTCCAAGGACAGTTTGGATGCAACACTCCCATCCTCTGGACTTCATCATTCCACTCCTACCTTGCATAAAAAGGGAATCAAATTGGTGAATTATTCAGGTTACAGGGAATCCAGGTCTGCCCCTGCAACCACCCCTTCTCACTTGAGAGATGTACATGGATGCTTCAAATGCAGGATGGGGTGCAACGCTGCAATCCTTGAAGGTCAGAGGTGTATGGTCTACATCTCAAACAAAGGA